>NW_027512885.1:2342500-2435436 GCF_048772815.1 Callospermophilus lateralis | reverse complement strand
CTAAAATTAAGCCAGCAAGGTATGGACATAAATATCTCCTAGTCTTTGTAGATACATTTTTAGGATGGATTGAATCTTTCCCCCCTATAAAAGAAAAGAAAAAATAAAAGAAACAGCACAAAAGGTGGTCCAGAAGATCCTGGAAGATATTTTTCAAAGACACGGCCTGCCTAAGGTAATACGGTCTGATAATGCACCGGCGTTCCTGGCTCAGGTAAGTCAGGGGTTAGCCAGGAACCTGGGGATTAATTGGAAGTTATATTGTGCTAACAGACCCCAGAGTTCAGGACAGGTAGAAAGAATGAATAGAAGCATTAAAGAGGCCTTAATGAAATTAAGCTTAGAGACCAGCATAAAAGATTGGACTATGCTCCTGCCATATACAATGTTTCATGCAAGAAATACTCCCTCTGTTTTTTTGAGTAACCTCATCCCCTGTGAAATTCTCTAGGGTGCCTCTCCTCCAGTAAGTGACCTAAGCCCAACTGTAAGACCTAACGATCCCTTCCACACCCCCTTGCTTGACAGACTTAAACTCTTGAAAGAACTCAGTGATACCTGTGGAAACAGCTGGCCACTGCCTACCAAACTGGGGACGAGGGGACTCCACATCGATATCAAGTAAGAGACTTCATCTACGTAAGACGATATCAGGTGTCATCCCTGGAACCCTGCTGGAAAGGACAATACCAGGTGCTACTTATAACATCTACAGTGGTAAAGGTAGACAGAATCACTTCCTGGATCCATGCCTCTCATCTCAAGCCTGCGCCCTGTCCACACTCTGCCTAGAAACTGGAAAAGACTGGTAACACTTTCAAATTGCATATTCACCATGTGGATAAGGCTATAGAATCTCCCCTTGGCAACAAGTAGTCCTAACCCTCATCAGCCCGTGCAGCAGCGATGGCTGATCACAAATTCTACTGCAAAAGATGTATAATCTATCTTGCATACAGCCCCCTTAGGTACCTGGTGACCATCACTTTACCCAGACATTTGTCAGCTGGCTATAGGTCTTTCCTATTGGGATATTCCTGATGAAGAGGATTCCACTAAAATTCCATTAAATCTCTTCCGTACCATAGATAATGGAAACAAACATTATGGATGTAGGGACACACGAGCCAGATGCAGGTTGGCTAGCCTAGATTACTATGTTTGCCCGACCGACCATCAAAGCCACAAACAGCCATGAGTGTGTGGGGGGAAAGCCGACTTCTTCTGTAAGTAATGGGGATGTGAGCATACAGGGGCTGCCTGATGGAACCCAAACTCCTCATCAAATTCAGTGCACAGCATTGGCCATATTACGAATTAGATAACAAAAACCAATGGCTCCCAGAGGGGTCTCTAGATCCTCAAATTCTGCATGACCTTTTTAACATCTGCAAGTGCTCAAAAGGGTGAAAGGAGATTCCCCTATGTGGAGGCCTTTTCCCTCCTTCACTCACATCCTGAACTCTGCTTATCCAATAGATCCTCACCTTCAGCCTTCTGCTCCAGAGTCTCTGCTGTCACTCCCACTTCAGAAACCTGATTTCTTCCCTCCAATTAATAGATCAAAAACCCAAACCTTCGCTGGTTCTCAGACCATTGCCCCCTTGCTGAGTTAGCAGTTACTGAAGTACCCCTCCACCCACTCACTCCTCTCTTCTCCTGTCAGTGCCCACACCGGGTGCCACCAGGTCCTCTTTTCAGCTAACCCAAAGCTCAAACCAGCTGAGGAGAGTCCTCAGACCGCTATTCAAGATGTAATAAAAATGGCCTTTAAAGTTGCTTTGTCATCACTGAAAACAGTTTACTAAGAATTTAAAGTCCCTCACATGCGTTTTGGGATACTCACTCCCGTCTTCCCCTCTGCTCTACCTGTTCTACTGCTCAAGTTTTTGTTGCTAGGAAAATCCCAAACCATTTCTCAAATTATTCTTTTACATCCCTCCTTCCTCATTCTCAGATCCTCAGAGCT
The DNA here is from genome assembly GCF_048772815.1 of Callospermophilus lateralis. NCBI lineage: Eukaryota > Metazoa > Chordata > Mammalia > Rodentia > Sciuridae > Callospermophilus > Callospermophilus lateralis. The sequence continues at coordinate 2,433,467 of NW_027512885.1, read as the reverse complement.
GCTCTCAGCCCCACCTTCCCTGTCTTCCCCTTCTGTACCAGGCCCACTGAAAAGTCTTAACTGACCTTCTCCAGAAGTCTTCACCATGGCTGAGTTTTGGACTTTCATGAAAAGAGTCCCTGTAAAAGAGTTCAATGTAGTTAAACTTCCTCTTTTCATATTGCCCTGTTCTACTTGGCCACTGGCTAAAAAAATCAGCAATCCTTAGCTAGACACCCTCTTTCTAGTTTTTCACAAAAATATGTGAAAAAAGCCTTGGGCCTTGACCTGGGGCTTCAGAGAGATGGCAACATTTCTAAGTTAAAGAAGTTAGCAACTGGGCTCCGTGGTAACAGCTGGCAGGGGGAAAATAAGAAAGGGAAGAAAAAGCTCTTACCTTCCCAGGTGTCCTTGAAAAGTTAACTTGCCCAGAACTGAGGAAAAAAACAGAAACAAAAACTGCTTTTTTCAACTTCTGCAGACTGTGAATTTCTGAGCCCCTTCCCTTAAATGTTGGGTACAAAATTCTGAAACTACCTCAACTTGGGTTTCAGAGGATTACTTGATTACAACAGAATCAATGCCCTCTGAATCCGGTTGCAACCGAATAGCACAGTTTCCCTGTCTTCACTGTTATCTTAGGTGCCTTGCCTTGTCTGTCCCTACTACAGCATAATTCTATATACTTAAACATTGCTTATGTTTTCATGAAATGGTCAACAGATGTGATTAATTGTGTAATGGTGCAGATGTTTCCCAGAGTGCTCTATCACGACACAGGTTCATTTGAAGATCAAATAGGGGGGCATACAACCCTGTTCCACTGAAAATATATATCCCTCCCTTTAGCCATCCTATTAGGAATAGGAATTGCTGCACTGGTGGGCACGGGAACTACTGCCTTTGTCCATGGGACTCAACAAATGACAAAAAATATGACAGCAATAGACCAAAACGAAGATATTAGAAACCTCCATCAGAGCTTTGCATGAATCTTTAACCTCTCTCTCTCTTTACATAGTTATCGAAGGCTCTGTGAATTTATATGGTGAAGATTGTGTAACTCCGTGGCCTTTTGAATGGAGCCATCAAAAATTGGAAAGATGAAACGAGTTGCTGCATCAGCTTGGGCATTACCTTGTATTAGAGGGCTCGGAAGATCAGAGTGTTCCCTGATGTGTCCTAAGAAAAATGGGTGTTGTCTGGCCTGAATTAGCTGCTGAAGCTGGTGAAACAGAAAGCCCACATTGGAAGAAGGCTTAATGGTGGGTGAAATCTCCAGCAGGGGCACAGAATGATCAATGCAGGCACTGTACGTATAAATATTAACAGGATTATCAAAAAATGTTTTAAAAACTTGTGTTATGGCAAACAATTCCACAAACTGTGCTGAATGATAGACAGCATCAAAGGTGGTAGGCTGGTTATTGACAACAAAGACTGCTCGGCCATTACTGGAACCGTCTGTAAAGACAGTAAGGAATTGAGGAATGGGAGCCTTTTGAGTAATTTTGGGAAAAATAAATGGATGTAACTGGACAAAATGTAAAAGGGGGTCTTTGGGGAGGTGATTATCAATTGTTCCCAAAAAGCCTGATAGGACAATACCCCATTCATCCTCTGTCTGTAGTAAATATTGGTTTTGGTCCTTAGTAAATGGAATTAAAATATTATCAGGGTCTTTGAGAAAATGTTGTCGAGTTAGCAAACGACCTTTAAAAATAATAGAAGCTACCTGAGCAAGATAAACAGTAATAACCTTGGAGGATGTGGTGGGTAAATGGACACAAAGCAAGGAGTAGCCTTTATTTTTAAAATGTGTATTTCACTGCCAAAATATTCCTGTGGGTGTATGAGGAGTGTGTAAAATAACCAGAACCAGAGGAAGGTTATAAGAATTTTGTGTAACAAACTTTTGGGCAATGGCTTCTGTGACTTGATTTAATGCCTGCCATGCCTCAGCAGTAAGCTTTTGAGGGGAGGAGGGGTGGGAATCACCTCTCAAAATATCATTAAGGGGCAAATGTACACAAGTGGGTAATTTTAAATATATTCATAGCCATTGAATATCCCCCAGTAATTTTTGAAAATCATTAAGGATGTGAAGATGGTCCAACCGTAGTTGTATCTTAGGAATTTGGATCTGATTATCTTGAAGTTTAAGGCCCAAATAGCTATAACGGTTCTGTGTTTGAACCTTATCAGGAGCTATCTCTAGTCCCAAGCTAGTGAGGATTTTGTAAAGGTCCAAGTAACAATTATTATGGTCATGTGTATTAGGTGCAGCAATTAACAAATCATCCATATAATGTAAAATATAAATTTGTGGCCATCACTCTCTCACAAGGTGTACTGCTTGAGCAACGTATTTTTGGCAAAGACTAGGGCTGTTGGCCATACCTTGGGGAAGAACCTTCCACTGAAATCTCTGCATAGGGCCCTGAAAATTAATGCAAGGGAGACTAAAGGCAAAATAGGGTCTATCCTCAGGATGTAAAGGAATGGTAAAAAAACAATCTTTTAAGTCAATAACCATTTTACAATAGTTTTTGTAAATAGTCACTGGTGTGTGAATGCCTGGCTGTAGTGCTCCCATCGGGTGCATAACTTTATTAATGGCACACAAATATTGTAAAAGGCACCACTTGCCTAATTTTTACTTGATAAAAAAAATAGGAGTATTCGATGGTGAGGTTGAGGGCTCTACATGGCCGGCTGCCAGCTCTTCCTGCACTAACATGGAGGCAGCCTCCAAATTTTCTTGGGTAAGGGGCCACTGATCCACCCACACAAGAGTCTGAGTCTCCCAAATAAGTTTATCTCCATGGGGTACAGGAGAGTCAGGGACCGACACTAAAAATCCGAATACCCAAGTCCCTATGTATTTGTTTTTTGTATGGGTTGTATAGGCTCAACCAGTCCTTGTCTCAGTCTCCCAAGGCCTGTACCATGGACAGAATTGATATGAAGCATTTGATGAGTCACTATGGAATTGGGACTGGCCAGAATAACTTCCATTTGACTCAAAATATCTCGGCACCATAGGTTAACAGGGAGGTCAGGAACAACGAAAGTAGTCACCATTCCTTTATTACCCTCTTTATCAGTCCAGCGAAGAGCCCTAGAGCTGACCAGAGGATTTTTTGACTGTCCTATCCCTTTAAGGTCAGTCAAGGATGGGGTGAGGGGCCAAGCTGATGGCCAGTATTTTGGAGAAATAATTGTGGCAACAGCTCCAGTACCTAGAATTCCTTGGAATTCTTTTCCTTCAATAAGTAAGGATATGGTGGGTCTATTGTGAGAAATGGGTTGAACCCAATATACATCAGAGGAGCCCAAGGATTCAGTCCCCCTCAGTAGGTTTGGGCGGTGGAAGTGCCTGCTGGATAAAAGGGAAGGAGTATTAATTTGCAAGTCTTGTTCCTGCTGCGATGGCCAAAACTCCATTAATAGCTGTGGCCAGTATTTTTATTTCTCCAGTGAAATCATAATCATTAATGCTAGGGAAGAAATGAACACCTTGTAAGTTAGTAGAGGCTCTTCCAAGAATAAAGGCACACATATGAGATGGAGGGGGACCCATAATTCCAGTGGGTATTATCTGGGGCCCTTGCATTGAGTCTAATATAGTATCGGTGGTGGCACAGAAGTCCAATCCTGCACTGCCAGGGGTGGCTAGTTTGAGGGAGGCAATTTTGGAGAAGGATTTTGAGGTAGGTTGGGAGTTTGGGAGGGAACAAATTTTATTGCCCCTGGGTTTGTCCTGGGAGATGTCATGGCCAGGGGCTGGCCCCGCAGGGAGTTTCCCAAGAAGAGGAAAGAAATAGGCTGTCTGAGGGCATTTGTCTTAGATCTACACTCACTGCCCCAGTGATGACCTTTACCACATCTAGGGCAAAGGGTAGCTTGGGGCGGTTTAGCCCCAGTTTGAGGAGACACTATTCCTAGGCTTTGTTTGCCTGTCAGACACTTGCGTGCAAAATGGCCAGGTTGTTTACAAGTAAAGCAAGTATTTGAGCCAGGATTGTGAAAGTTCTTGGTAAAAGCGGCACCTAGGACAAGATCCATGGCATGGGCTGCACCCACCCCTGCACAGAGTCTAATAAAGTCAGAAAGTTTCCCTTTATCCTTATGTGGTCAAAAAACATCCTGACATGCCGGGTTGAAGTTTTCAAAGGCAAGATGTTTTACAAAGGTGCTTTCGCTTTGGCTTGGTCCAAGCAAGCATTCTGCAGCTAGGTTAAGCCAGGGAACAAAGTAGCTATAAGGCTCTCCGGGCCCTTGTCAAATTTTTGCCAGGGAAGTGGTAGCCAAGGCCTTTTGAGGGAGGTGTCTCCAAGCATATAAGGAAGCCATCTGAATCTGCGTCAAAAGTCCAGCAGGGAAATGTGCCTGTTTAGTTTTAGTGTCAAAAGGCTCATTGCCCACTAGCTTAACATAAGTCCCGGATTTAGAGGAGGCCTTAGTTAATATTTTTTGAGCAGTTTCCCGACAGTGCTCTTTGAAATCTGCATTCCATAACAGGAAGTCTCTGGCACTGAGGGTAGCTTGGTCTAAAAATTTCCAATAATTGGGAGTAAGCCATTGTGTGCTGTGGATTTCTAATAAAGGCAACATGTACCACGCAGTGGGGCCATAGTGAGCACAAGCCTTTTTAAGTTTTTCAAGAAAATGCAGGCTTAATTTTTTGTAGACTCTGGGTTCCTTCCTGCCTAGGGGTGAACTTCTCATCCTCTGAGTCTTGATCTCCTTGATTCACTTCCTCGCTTCCTCCTCTTGATACTCATCTAAGTCTTTGACCTCAGCCTGGGCAGGCTTATCTGACTGGTGGTGACTGGGAATGCGAGCACAGGCCGTTGGAGTGGCTTCACCTTTGTATTAGACCGCTGTGGGACAGTTGCACTGACTCCGTACCTAAGGCTAATGAACATAGCTCAGATTGAAGCGATCTTAATTCTTTTAAAGGTTGGATCTGTTCCCTTCTATATTGTAAGGATGCTTTCAAGGGAGCCAGGTTAGGCAAGGGAAGTGGGAAAAAATATCTGGGGGGGGGGCATTTTTACCCTGAAGGGTCAGAGCACAAAAGGCAGTAGGGAAATAGGAGGGAGGTGGATGTGTAAGTCCTATAGGCTGTGGCAGGGTCCTGAGAGGTGGAGGGTCTTCTGAATTGTAGCGAGCTGCTTCCTTCTCCCAGGTAGCCTCCTCCACAGGGGTCAATGTGTCTCTGGGATTTAAAACTGGATAAAGGCAGTTGGTAATTATTGGAGCCTTATTCATTAGGGTGGTATTTTTAGGGGGATCAGGAAGGGTCCCACGGTCCTGGGGAGCCTGAGAAGGGTCTATGTCTATACTAACTGAGGGGCATGCCGAGGGGGAATGAGAGGTAGTTGCATAGTCTCTTCCCCAATCCTGACAAGTTTTAAGGTACCATTGTCAAAGGGTGAACTTTTAAGAATTTCATTAATTAAGTTCCAGTAAGAAAAGGTGGGAACAGGCACATTTTCTGGGCAAAGGATTCATAATAATCTTTTATACAGTCTCCTACTCTAAGCCATCTTTTATCATCAATGATCCTTTCAAGGGGAAACCATGGACACAGTTCTCCTTTGTGTGAAAAGAAAAAATTTAAGTCTTTTTTCTTAACACGCGCCCCCAGGTCTTGAAGGACTCCTTGAGGGCTGACAAAAACAAATCATGTGACGAAACTGCTTGTCCCATGGTGGGTCACTCACCGTGCGTCATCCCCACCCTCCTCCTGGATCTGTTTCTCGGTGGTGTCTTCTGCTGTGATCGCGAGCTCCGCATGACAAAGTCTTCCAGGAGGTCGGGGTCCCCCTCAGTCAAAGGCTCGAGACCCAGTCGTTGGGCGCCAGATGTCCCGGCCGGCAGGACACATCAACGTGGGCAGCGAACCTAGATAGGGAGGAATGAAGGGACAAGAGACACGAGAGATGACAGCAAGACAGGAGTTCTGATCAAGCTGCAAATTTTTATTGTTAACACAGGGGTATTTATATGCTGGATGTGGGAAATCTCTCTTATTTCTAGATGTCTTCACAAGGTGAGATAACCTCAGAAAGTTTCAGGAAGACAGATGGCCACAGGATGTCTCAGGGAGACAGATGGCTACAGGATGTCTCACAGACAGGATGTCTCCTGGTGGCTGTTTCTTGTAAGTGTCTGGCTATTCTTTGAAGGAGAATTCCTTCTACCTCTGACAGTCAGGGATTCAGTATTTCGAATGGAAAATTGGAAAATGAATCCAATGTGTATGCAAATATGTGCTACCCCAAAGTCTTCCCACTCTCATTCAGAACAATGCCTTGACATTACCTTCACCCCAAGTAAGACACAATAACAGGAGAAGAGTTAGAAAATCTCTGAATACACATCTGGAATGGAAAATGCTCAGGAGTTAACAACCTTGGAGATGGTAGAGGTGTTTCCAAAAGTAAGGTACATGGTGAAAACTCCACAAACATGGAGCTTTGTTGGCCTAAACACTTCTTGAGAAACTGCCTCTGAGGTTGGGCTCTTGAAAAATATGTTGTTGTTAGGAGCTTTTGCTTCCTTTGTAGTGAGACCATCAAAGCTGTGTTTGCATCTATGTGACCTAGAGCACATGGTTTCTTTTTTTCCAATGAACATGAGGCAGCAGGGCTGAATTCTCACTTTGTAGGTAAACTGTTGCCATTTGGGGGCTAATTGTCTCCCAGTGTGGACTGTGAAGCCATTTGGTCTTTCTCTAATTTTTGTGGTGTTTCTTGCAGCTGCACTGGGAGTTTGGTATTTGCTTCACGAAATACGAGGAGGTCAACTGGAACAGAGTGCTGGAGGGAGTTCTGTCACGTGTGGTGGTTAAGGATCTGCAGGAGAGTGCACCAACCAGGCTTCTATTTCACATAGATTGCCCCCTTGACTATAGCAGTCTGATTCTAAACATTGCCCTGAAACCTCTCCATATAACAAGATGCCTTTACATCCAAGGGTATGGGGGCTGCACCATGTCAGTCACAAACCATTTGGAAGCCAATGGCAGATGCACATCACCATACCACAGATGTTTTAACAAACACCTGCACACCACTGTTCTAGGCTGACTACTCAGCAGGCTCCAAATTACTGGCATCTCTGTTCTACACCATTTTCATGAAACCCAGTCAATCAAGGCACTGTCTGGTTCACTCATGATTATCTATAGGACATCTAAAGGTTCTCCAGTGACACCTGGTCATGGGAATTTCAAAAATTCAATGGTATTTATCTATCCATTTTTCAAGGATGAAGTTTGAGGCACTGTGGGATTCAATTCATTCAGGAACCATTAAATGGAGAGGAAGCTCATTTCAATGAAAGCTCAGGAGAATTCTAACAGGCAAGGCTTCCCAAAGACAGGCTAAAAGGTCACATTAAGCCAGGCATTTGAGGTCTACAATGTGTGGTCCATGTGTGTTTTGACTTGCAACTATGGCTGCCAATTCTTTTAGAATAAAATCGTTTGCTATCCTTCCTGAGATTCCCAGTGCTCTGTGAAAAGCTACCCTGGGCCTAGATCTCAGTTTCCAAGGGCGACTCTCATGCCTGGCCTCCTAAAATCCCAACACAATACATGGCAATACTTCTTTGAGGTTAGTTCCAGAACTCAGTCTCTAAGGGGAATCACAGCAGTGTTCAAGCCCAGGTGGACCCAGTCATCTCTTCCAACGGCCACAAAAATGACCACAATAAAAACCAAAACACTTCCACATGGCCCTCATCTTCTTCCATATAGACACTCATCATAACCTCAGGCTGTAGGTTTCCATGAGGGCCACAGACAAAGACAGTATCCAAAATAAGGTCCTTTGCCCCCATTTGCCTAAAGTCAGTGTGGCAGGTACACTCTACATGTGAACCAGGTGTGATCAAAGAGGCCTGGCGTTAATATGGCTCTGATTCTCCATTTTGTGGCCTAATGACTGAGGGGTTTAGATTCTTTTTGTTAATTGGAGTCATGAGAAAACCCAAGAACCTATGGCCTAACCTCTGCAGTGATTTGAAGAACTCATTTGACCCAAAAGATCCCTATCCTCAAAGATGGAGGTCAGGAACCTTACAGAGCAAGGCAAGAGACTTAATCCACAATGACTGCTCTTTTGGCTATTTTGGTTTTAGATGCACATATGGGATTTTTTTAGATCCATCAGGTGCTGAGAATCTAAGCCACAACCTCACACAGGGCCAAGAAGCTGATTCAGACACATCCCTTTCTAAAGCAATTAAGCAAAGAGCCACAGCTGATGCCCATACATTTCCATTTGAAAACTCTTCAGTCTTTTCAAAGGGGTGCCTGAAGCAAAGACCTTCCTGACATTCAGGGCAACAGTACAATAGGTAAGCAAAAGGCCCAAAGCAGAGTTTCTCTACTGAGACTTTCCTGGTCACACTGATATCTGAGTTTTCTGAGATGCTCACCATTCCCTTCAGCTATCCAGTACATAGCCGTGTCACAGAGCTTGGAGGTGGTACATATCTTGGACACAAAACCATGAGCCTATTCTGGAGATTGTCCAGAATTCAGAAAGAAAACAGCAACTTATGTAGATATTAGGAGTGGCCCATCCATAAGGTAAGCCGCAGATCATTCATAAATACGGCAGGATAAATCCTGGAAAGATTTCTACTAGACAGGACATATGTATTGATGCGCTCTCTTGTCTAATGTCTACAACCATGGACACAGTGGGATACACAGACATAGAAACACTCGCCTTGTCAAAAGACTTACTAGAAACAATTCACACCAAACCAAACCAAACAACTTTCCTACCTATACTCAGAACATGAGACAAACCAAAAACCCACACCCACACCCACACAGACCCCCAAGTAGGTCTGTGAAAATACGGAGTGTCCTTTGACTGGTGGGCCTTAATATATTCCCCCATAATGGGCTGTCCTGTCTCAGATCTGGTCTCTGTGTCCAACTCTATGAAGCTGTCAGGAGCCAGTGGTGAGCCACTACCTTCTTTCTCAGAAAAAGCCCCTCTTCAGACCTTCTTGGCATTTGGCCATCCTCACATCAGTAGGTACCAAGAAAGACTGTCTCTGTCCTTGGAAATTCCAAACAAGTTTGACCACTGGGAGTTGGACTTGGACTGGCTCTGGGTGCCTGGCTTCCTGTATCCCAAGTTCAGAGAGTTCCATCACCAAGGAAGTTAGTTGAGGTCACTTCCTTCAGTAACTGAATGAGGTCACTGCCTTGGAAACCACTTTGTCCTCACAGTTGCTTCCAAGGGTCCCATGAGATGGATGCTGCCCCTATTTCCCGTGACACTTTCACAAGTTAGAATTGTATATCACCCATAGGCACCCGGGAACAGCTCTCCACAAATTCCTGGTTTGGTCCATCTTCTCTACATTAAGAAGAGAGAGGCTGATTCTGACACAACCCTTCATCCTGACCAGGTTGTTTGCCATGGAAGATTACTTTTAATCTCTCAGGTCCTTCATTGCTGCCTACATCTTCTCCAGGGATCATTTCTGCATGGACCTTTAAGATTCTCAGCAAGTGGAAGATCCCCTACATTCCTGTATTGTAAGACCAACTCTGTCCCTGCTCTTCTGTAAAGTTAGATTGAGAGAAGAGTGTATGGTTAGGGTTAATACATGTTCGATTTGTGTTATGACTCATTCTGCTGGATGAATAATGGTATTGGGAACCTGCGATATTTATAAGATTATATAGGTGAAATATATGTATGAAAACAGAAATCTAGAATTTGAAGCCCAGAAGCGCATTGGGCCCTTGATTGGGATACATAGTGTTGAATTACGTTCTGCACAGATGTCTCAGATTAATCCATATACAATGGCATAGGACCTTGTAAATTGGATGATTGAATGAGGAAGAGAACATCCAGTCAAAAAGGGATAGTTGGTAGGATTACAAAGATAGTCGGTAGGTTAGGAAGTAGAGTGAGTTTAGAATTTGGACCGAAACTTCTTTAAAAATAGGGTTTCAGTTAGAGAGTGAATGTAAATGTCAGCACATATGAAGATTCAGTCACAATGATGAACTTTGAAAAATATGTGGGAAAGCAGTTAATAATAGAGATATTACAAAATCAGGCAAAGTATAAAGTGAGTGATAGGATTAGACATTTTGAACAGGGTTGAGTTTGAATATATAATCTTAAGAAGAAACAAATATTCAGTCACCAGTAGGATTGACATTTGAGAGCATTAGACAACCTGGCCTTGGATGCTTTTAGTAATCCATGTTCACTTTCCCTTTAGGCTTTGGTAAAATCACAAGTGTGACCTTTGCATTTTTTGTCCAGAATATTACAGTCATAGAATGTATATGTAGATCAGGTGACATGAATATTTCTTCCAGCAATTCTGGGAGCAATGTTTTGAAGTCCTATAAATTAGTATTGGGTGTACAAAGAGGTGTACCCTGTGTGTATGAATATAGAGATAATGCATGAATAGACCACATTTTGAATAAATAATATAACTGGTCCCACTTTAAATAACAGATTGAATTGATATCTGAAATCTTATAAGAAATCTTATATTGATATAACATCATTCATTCCAACCAGCAATACATCTAAAGGTAATATTAGGATTATAGTTTATCATGAAAAATATGTGAGTTTTGCTTCAAAAGTGATCATGGAAATTGAAAATAATGTGTTTAAAAAGAAGTCTCATCAAAAGACCAGTCAAGAAACATGGAGGAATACATGTGTTCTGACGAAGAAAGTGATTGAAAGTGAAACTAATGCCTATAAATTTGCGAACTTGTGGATGAAAATATATCCTATGATGTGCATAAACTGAAGAAACAGTAATGTAGCAGTCTTGAATAAAAATGAACATCAAAATACACATCATGTCCCATAGGAATCTACTTGCATTGATGTTAAACTGGGTCAGTTACTGTAGAAATATTAGGATTTTTATGCACCATTCACTAAAGTTAATTTTCAGTACTAGGAAACAAATATGTATTTAAGGAGAATGAATATTTTGAGAAAAGTCTTGAGAAAATTTGATTATAAATCCACATACTTGAATATGAATGAGTTAAGGAAGTGTATAATAAGACACATATTTCATATTTTAAAATATCTGGAGAGTATATATATATATATATATATATATATATATATGTATATATATACACACACACACACAAACAAACATACACAGACATTAAAAATAACATAATATATACCAATTGAAATTCACCGTGAAATGTATATCATCCAGAGATCCAAAAATACTTATTTTCTTGAACCTGGATTTATGTATAATGTTATTCAACAAGGAAGCTCACTCATAGGTTGAATTTTCAGTTCCAATAGCATTTAGGAAGAGTGATCTCTTAAAATTTGTATCTGCCAAGTCAGCCACGTCACAAGAATGTACGTGTGGTATAAGGTAAGATTCTATAATTGCATGTAAAAATACATGTGCTGAATAGGCTACAGAGAAAGGGAGACAGGAATTCACATATTTGTTAACTTTAAAACACATGGAGAACTATGTCAACAAATAATTGACTACATTTATATCTCCTATCCTATATAATGCAAAAGACACTTCCAACTATACACCATGCCTCCAGTTCTGAACTGCTTGTATTTTTTTCTTTTTGGGTTATTTTTCTCCATCTTGTTAGGATTAGTTGTCAGAGTGTACCAAGGTAGGTGTTAGTGTCAGGTATTCAGTATTTCGAATGGAAAATTGGAAAATGAATACAATGTGTATGTAAATATGTGGTACACAAAAATCTTTCCACTCTCATCCAGAACAATGCCTTGACATTACAATCACCCAGAGAAAGACACAATTAGAGGAGTAGAGTTAGAAAATCTGTGAATAAATAACTGGGATGGAATATGCTCAGGAGTTCACAAACTTGGAGGTGGTAGAGGAGATTCCAAAAGTAAGGGACAGAGTAAACACTCCACAAACATGGAGCTCTGCTGGCCTAAAGACTTCTTGAGAAACTGCCTCGTAGGTTGGGCACTTGAAATATATATTATTGTCTGGAGCTTTAGCTTCCGTTGTAATGAGACCATCAAAGCTGGGTCTGAATCTATCTGACCTGGAGGACATGGTTTCTTATTTTCCACTGAATATGAGGCAGCAGTGCTGAATTCTCTCTTTGTAGGTAAACTGTGGAAACGGGGGGCTAAGTGTATCCACATGTGGACTGTGAAGCCATTTGGTCATCCTCCACTTTTCGTGGTGTTTCTTGCTGCTGCACTGGGATTTTGGTATTGCTTCATGAAATACATAGAATTCAACTGTTACCCGGTGCTTGAGGGAGTTCTGCCATGTGTGGTAGGTCAGGGTCTGCAGGAGAATGCACCAACGAGGCTTCTATCCCACATATCTTGCCCCCTTGACCATAGCACCTTGATTCTAAACATTGCCCTGAAACATCTCCATATAACAAGATGCCTTTATATATAAGGGTCTGCTGGCTGCACCACGTCAGTCACAAGCAATTTGGACGCCAATGGGAGATCCATATGGCCCCACCACAGATGTTTTATCACACACCTTCCCACCACAGCTCTGGGCCCACTCCTCAGCAGTCTTCAACTTTCTGACATCTTTGTTCTGAACCATTTTCATGAAAACCAGTCAATCAAGGCACTGTATTATATACTCATGATCAGAAACAGGACATCCAAAGTTTCTCCAGTGCCACCTGGTGATGGGAATTTAAAAAATTTCATGGTATTTATCTAGCCATTTTTCAAGGATGAAGTTGGAGGCACTGTGTGTTTCAATTCATTCTGGAACCATTAAATGGTGAGGAAGCTCATTTCAATGAAATCTCTGGAGAACTCTCACAGGCAAGTCTTCCCAAATAGTGGCCAAAAGATCACATGAATTCAGGCCCATTGATGTCTACAATTTGCCGTCCATGTGTGATTTGACTCTCATCTATGGCTGCCAAGTCTTTCACAATAAAATCATGTGATATCCTGGCTCAGATTCCCAGTGCTGTGTGAAAAGCCACCCTGTGTCTATATCTCAGTGTCCAAGGGCCACTCTCTTGCGAAGCCTCCTAAAATCCCAAGACAATTCTTGGCAATACTTCTCTGAGGTCAGTTGAAGAACTCATTCTCTAAGGGAAATGACCCCAGAGTTCAAGCCCAGGTGGACCAAGTCATCTCTTCCAACCGCCACACAAATGACCACAATTAAAACCAAAACACTCCCACATGGCCCTCATCTTCTTCCATATAGACACTCATTATTACCTCTGGCTGGAGGTTTCCATGAGGGGCGCAGCCCAAGACAGTGTCCAAAATACACTCCCTTGCCCCTCATTTGCCTAAAGTCTGGGTGGCCTGGAAACTCGTCCGGGGAAGCAGGAGTGATAAAATAGGCCTGCTGTAAATACTGCTCTGCTTCTCCAGTTTGAGTCCTACTGAAAGTCAGTTATAAATTCTTTACGTGATTTGGATTTTGCAGAAAACCCAAGCACCTATGGGCTAGCCTCTGCAAGGCTTTGAAGAACTCATTTGAACCAAAGGTTCCTATTCACCCTTGATTGAGGTCAGGAACCTTACAGAGGTAGGCGAGAGACTTCTTCCACAATGACTGCTCTTTTGGCTAATTTAGTTTTGGATTCACACATGGGATCTTTTTTTACATCCATCATGTGCTGAGAATCTAAGCCACAGCCTCACACAGGACCTAGAGCCTGATTCAGATACATCCCATTCCAAAGCAATTAAGCACAGAGCCACAGGTGATTCCCATTAGTTTCCATTTGAAAACTGTTTTCTTCAGGCTTCCCAAATTGGGGCCTGAGGCAAAGGCCTTCCTGACATTCAGGGCAACAGAACAATAGGTAAGAAAACAGCCCAAAGCAGTGTTTCTCCACTGAGACTTTCCTGATCACACTGATATCTCAGTTTTCTGAGATGCTCGCAATTCCCTTCAGCTATCCAGTACATGGCCATGTCACAGAGCTTGGAGGTGGTACATATCTTCGACACAAAAACATGAGCCTATTCGGGAGAGTGGCCAGAATTCAGAAAGAAAACAGGAACTTAGGAAGATATCAGGATTGCCCATGGATAAGGAAAGCCACAGTTCATTCATAAATTGGGAAGTATGAATGCTGGGAAGCTTTCTACTAGACAGGACACATCCATTGAAGCATTCTCTTTTCTAATGTCTACAACCACGGACACAGTGGAATACACAGACCCAGAAACACTCGCCTTGTCAGACGACTTACTAGAATCAGTTCACTCCAAACCAAACAAATCACCTTTCTTACATATTCTCAGAGCATGAGACAAAAAAACACAAACCCACACAGACACACCCACAAAGGCAAATCCTTCCCCCAAGAAGGTCTGTGACTATCCGGAGGTCCTCTGACTGATGTGCCATACTATGTTCCTCCGAAATGGCCTGTCCTGTCTCAGATCTGTTCTCCTTGTGCAACTCTATGAAGTTGACAGGAGCCAGTGGCGAGCCACTACCTGGTTTCTCAGGAATGGCCGCTCTTCAGAGCTTTCCTGGAATTTGGCCATCCTCACATCAGTAGGTACCAAGAAAGACTAACTCTGTTCTTGATGAATCCAAACAAGTGAGACCACTGGGATTGAAACTGGGACTGGCTCTGGGTGCCTGGCTTCCTGGATCCCATGTTCAGAGAGTTCCATCATCAAGGAAGTGATGTGAGGTCACTTCCATCAGAAACTGAATGAGGTCACTGCCTTGGCAACCACATTGTCCTAACACTTGCTTCCAAGGGTCCCATGAGATTGAGGCTGCCCCTACTTCCTGTGACACTTTCACAAGTTAGAATGCTATATCAACCATAGGCACTCGGGAAAAGCTCTCCACACAGGCCTTCTTTGGTCCATCTTCTCTACATTAAGAAGAGAGAGACTGATTCAGACACAACCCTTCATCCTGACCAGACTCTTACTCTCTCTGGTCCTTCATAGCTGCCAACATCTTGTACAGAGATCATTTCTGCATGGACGTTATAGGTTCTCAGCAGGTGGAAGATCCCCTACATTCCTGTATTGTAAGACCAACTCTTTCCCTGCTCTTATGTAAAGTTAGATTGAGGGAACAGTGTATGGTTAGGGTTAATAACATGTTCGATATGGGTTAGGAATCATTCTGCTGGATGAATAATGGTATTCGGAACCTGTGATATTTATAAGACTATCGAGGTGAAACATAAATATGAAAACAGAAATCTAGGAACGATTGGAAGCCCAGAAGGTCATTGGGCACTCAATTGGTATACTTAGCTTTGAATTTCGTTCTGCACAGATGTTTCAGATAAATAGATAATCAATGGCCTAGGACCTTGTACCTTTGATCATTGAATGTAGAAGAGAACATCCACTCAAACAGGGATAGTCGGTAGGATTAGGAAGATAGTTCGTAGGTTTCAAAAGAATAGGGAGTAAAGCATTTGGACCAAAAGTTTTTTAGCTATGGGGATTCAGTTAGAGAGTGAATGTCAATGTCAGCACATGTGAAGAGTCATTCGCAATTATTAACTGGAGAAAAGGTGTAGGAAAGCAGATATCAATAGAGACATTAGGAAATCAGGTACATTACAACGTGTGTGATAAGAAAATACATTTTTAACAGGGTTGAGGTTGAATATATAATCTTAGGAAGAAACAAATATGTAGTCTTATTATACCATTAAGAATGATATTTGAGAGCATTAGGGAACCAGGTCATGGATGTTGTTAGTAATACATGGTCACATTCAATTTGGGCTTTGGTACAATCATAAGTGTGACCCTTGCATTTTGTGTCAGGAATATTACTGAGATGAAATGTATATGTATATTAGGTGAGTAGAAAATTCATCATGAAATATATATCATCCACAGGACCAAAAATATTCATTTTACTTAACGTGGATATATAGGTGAAATATAAGTATGCAAACAGAAGCCTAGGTAAGATTTGAAGCCCAGAAGAACACTGGGCCTTTGATTGTGATACTTAGATTTGAATTATGTTCTGCAGAGTTGTCTCAGATAAATCAATATACAATGGTACAGGACCTTGTACCTTGGATGACTGAATGTCAAAGAGAACATCCAGTCAAACAGGTATAGTCAGTAGGATTAGGAATATAGACTGTAGGATTAGAAAGAAGAATGAGTAAAGGATTTGGACAAAAAACTATGCTTCTCCAATTTGAGGCCTACTTTCATGCGTGGGCGACGCTCATGTGTGGCCTCCTAATATCCCAACACAATTAATGGAAATACTTCTCTGAGGTCATTTCCAAAACTCAGTATCTTAGGGGAATCACACCAGAGTTCAACCCCAGGTGGACCCAGTCATCTCTTCCAACCACAACACAAATGACCACAATTAAAACCAAAACACTCCCACATGGCCCTCATCTGCTTCCATATAGACACTCATTATAACCTCTAGCTGGAGCTTTCCATGATGGGCACAGCCCAAACAGTGTCCAGAACAAGCTCCCTTGCCCCTCATTTGCCCAAAGTCAAGGTGGCCTGGACACCCTTCCTGTTAACCAGGAGTGATCAATAGGCCTGCCATTAATACTGCTCCGCTTCTCCAATTTGAGGCCTACTGACTGTGGGGTTTAGATTCTTTATGTGAATTGGAGTCATGAGAAAACACAAGCACCTATGGGCTACCTTTTGCAGGGCTTTGAGCAACCCATTTTATTGAGTCTAGGAGTTGGACAAAAAGTTCTTTAGCAAAGGGGTTTTATTAGAGATTGAATGTAAATGTCAGCAAATCTGAAGAGTCATTCACAATGATGAACTGGAAAAAAGGTGTAGGAAAGCAGGTATCAATAGAGACATTAGGAAATCAGGCAAAGTACAAAGTGAGTGACAGGAAAAGACATTTTTAACAGGGTTGAGGTTGAATATATAATCTTAGGAAGAAACAAATATGTAGTCACCAATAGGAATGATATTTGAGAGCATTAGAGAACCAGGACATGAATGTTTTTAGTAATACATGGTCACATTCAATTTAGGCTTTGGAACAATCATAAGTGTGACCCTTGAATTTTGTGTCAGGAATATCACTGAGATGAAATGTATATGTATATCAGGTGAGTAGAGTATTTCTTCCAACGTTTCTGAAGCAATAATTTAAAGACTTATACTTTAGTATTGGGGATACAAAAGGTGTACCCTGTGTCTATGAATATGGATAAGATGCCATAATGGAAAATACTGTAAATAAATAACATAGCTGGTTCCAACATTAAATAATGGATTGAATTGATATCTGAAAATATATAGAAAATCTTATATTGATATATGTACATTCCTTCCAACCAGTTATACATCTAATTTTGATATTAGCATTATGGTTTATCACGAAGAGTGTGTGAGTTTTGCTTCAAAAATGATTATGGAAATTGAAAATAATGTGTTTGGAACGAAGTCTCATTAAAAGACCAGTCAAGAAACATGGAGGAATACATGTGTTCTGACGCAGGAAGTGATTGAAAGTGAACCAAATGCCTACAAATTTTTGAACTTGTGGATGAAATGATATATCCTTTGATGTCCATAAACTGAAGAAATAGTAATGTACAAGTGTTGAATATAAATGACCTTCAAATATACATCATGTCCCATAGGGTTCTACTTGCATTCATGTTAAACTGGGTCAGTTACTGTAGAAATATTAGGATTTGTAAGCACCATTCACTGAAGTTAGTTTTCAGTACTAGGAAATAAATATGTATTTCAGGTGGATGAATATTTCTGAGAAAAATCTTGTGAAATGTTGATTATAAATCCACATATAGAAACATGAGTGAATTTAGGAAGTGCATAATAAGACACATATATTTCATATTTTGAAAAATCTGGAGAGTATATATATATATATATATATATATATATATATATATATAGAGAGAGAGAGAGAGAGAGAGAGAGAGAGAAATAGATATATAGATAGATACATAGATAGAAACACACATTCAAAGACATTAAAATGTAGCAATATATATGACAATCGAAATTCATCATGAAATATATATCATCCACATATCCAAATATATTCATTTTAATGAACATGGATTTATGTATTATGTTGTTCATCTAGGAAATTCACCCTCAGGTTGAATTCTAGTTCCATCAGTATTTAGGGGGAGTGATCTCTTCTCACAATTTGTATCTTCCAAAATCAGTGAGCTCACAAGAATGTACATGTGATACCAGGTAGGATTCTAAATATGTCTAAAATAATACATGTGCTGAATAGGCTACAGAGAAAGGGAGACAGAAATTTACAAATGGGTTAACTTTAAAAACTCATGGAGAAATATTACAATGAAAAATTGACTAGATTTATAACACATACCATTGATAAAGCATAAGGCAAATTAAAGTATACACCATGCTTCCTATGAATGGCCTGTATTCGTATTCTGTTAGGTTTCTTTTTCTCATATTAAGATTAGTAGTCAGAGTCTAGTAGGGTATGGGTTAGTGTCAGGGATTCAGTATTTCAAATGGAAAATAGCAAAATGAATCTAATGTGTATGCAATTATGTTCTACACAAAAATCTTCCCACTCTCATCCAGAACAATGCCTTCACATTACCTTCGCAGCAACTAAGACACAATTAGTGGAGAAGAGTTAGAAAATCTGTGATTACATATGTGGAAAGGAAAATGATCAGGAGTTCACAAACTTGGAGGTGGTAGAACAGTTTCCAAAAGTAAGGGAGAGGGTAAACACTATACAAACTTGGAGCTCTGCTGGCCTAATTACTTTTTGATAAACTGCCTCTGAGGTTGGGCCCTTGAAATATACGTTGTTGTCAGGAGCTTTAGCGTCCTTGGTAGTGAGACTACCAATTCTGGGTCTGCATCTATGTGACATGGAGGACATGCTTCCTTATTTTCTAGTGAACATGAGGCAGCAGTTCTTAATTTTCTCTTTTTAGGAAACTGTGGCCACTGGTGTCTAAGTGTCTACCTGTGTGGACTGTGAAGCCATTTGGTCATCCTCCACTTTTCATGGTGTTTCATACTGCTGCACTGGGAGTTTGGTGTTGGCTTCACGAAATACAAGGAGTACAACTGGGACACAGTTCTGGAGGGAGGACTCTCACGTGTGGTGGGTCAGGGTCTGCAGGAGAATGCACCAACCACGCTTCTATCCACATAGCTTTCCACCTTGACCAAAGCAACCTGATTCTGAACATTGCCCTGAACCCTCTCCATATAACAAGATGCCTTTACATATAAGGGTCTGCTGGGTTCACCATGTCAGTCACAAGTCATTTGAAAGCCAATGGCAGATCCACGTGGCCCCACCACAGATGTTTTTTCACACACCTACACTCCACTGCTCTAGGCCCCCTACTCGACAGGGTCCAAATTTCTGGCATCTATGTTCTACACCATTTTCATGAAACCCAGTGAATTAAGGCAGGGTCTGGTACACTCATGATCAGCAACAGGACATCCAAAGGTTCTCCAGTGCCACCTGATCATGGGAATTTTAAAAATTTCATGATATTTATCTAGCCATTTTTCAAGGATAACGTTGGAGGCACTGGGGGTTTCAATTTATACAGGAACCTGTAAATAGTGAGGAATCTCATTGCAATAAAATCTCTGGAGAACTCTCACAGGCAAGGCTTTCCAAAGAGTTGCCAAAAGGTCACATGAAGCCAGGGCCATTGAGGTCTACAATGTGAGGTACATATGTGTTAAGACTCTCAACTATACATGCCAAGACTTTCAGAATAAAATCATGTGATATCCTTGCTGAGATTCCCAGTGATCTGTGGAAAGCCAAAATGGGCGTAGATCTCAGTTTCCAAGGGCAAATCTCATGCGTGGCCTCCTAAAATACCAACATAATTTATGGCAATACTTATCTGAGGTCAGTTCCAGAACTCAGTCTCTAATTGGAATCACACCAGAGTTCAAGCACAGGTTGACCCAGGCATCTCTTCCAACTGCCACACAAATGACCACAATTAAAACCAAAACACTCCCACATGGCACTCATCTTCTTCTATATATACACTCATCATAACCTGTGCCTGGAAGTTTCCATGAGGGGCGCAGTCCAAGACAGTGTCCAAAAAAACCTCCCTTGCCCCTAATTTGCCTAAAGTCAGGGTGGTCTGGACACCCTTCCTGTGAACCAGGAGTGATCAAATAGACTTGTGTTTAATACTGCTCCACTTCTCCAATCTGAGGCCTAATGACTGTGGGGTTTGGATTCTTTATTTGAATTGGAGTCATGAGAAAACCCAAGCATCTATGGGCTAGAATCTGCAGGGCTTTGAAGAACTCATTTGACCCAAAGGATCCCTATTCTCACTGATGTAACTCAGGAACCTTACAGAGGAAGGTGAGAGACTTAATCCACAATGATTGCTCTTTTGGCCATTTTGGTTTTGGATGCACACATGGGATCTTTCTTTAGATCGATTAGGTGCAGAGAATCTAAGCCACAGCCTCACACAGGGCCAGGAGGCTGATTCAGTCACATACCTTTCCAAAGCAATTAAGCAAAGAGCCAAAGGTGATGCTCATTCATTTCCATTTGAAAACTGTTTTCATCAGGCTTCACAAAGGGTTGGCCTTAGGCAAAGACCTTCCTGACATTCAGGACAACAGAAGAATAGGTAAGCAAAAGGCCCAAAGCAGGGTTTTTCCACTGAGACTCCCTGGTCACACTGATATCTGAGTTTTCTGAGATGCTCGCCATTCCCTTCAGCTATCCAGTACATGGCCATGTCACAGAGCTTTGAGGTGATACATATCTTGGACACAAAACCATGAGACTATTATGGAGAGTGGCCAGAATTCAGGACGAATACAGGAATTAAGGATCATAGTAGGTCTTGCAAATGGATAAGGCAAGCTGCAGTCCATTCATAAATTGGGCAAGATGAATGCTGGGAAGCTTTGTCCTAGACAGGACACACCCATTGTGGCATTCTTTTTTCTAATGTCTACAACCATGGAGACAGGGGGATACACAGACATAGAAACACTCGCCTTGTCAAAGACTTATTGGAAACATTCCACTCCAAAACAAACAAACCGACATTTTTTTTTTTTTACCTATTCTCAGAGCATGAGACAAAACCACAAACTGTCGTCCACACACACCAAGGCACCTTTTCCCCCAAGTAGGTCTGTGACTATCCAGAGTGTCCTCTGACTGGTAGGCCATATTTCTCAACAATGGCATTTCCTGTCATAGATCTGGTCTCCTTTGACAACTCTGTGAAGTTGTCAGGAGCCAGCGGTGAGCCACTTTCTGTCCTCTTAGGAAAGGCCCCTCTTAAGAGCTATCCTGGCATTTGGCCACGCTCACATTAGTAGGTCCCAAGAAAGACTGACTCTCTCCTTGGTAAATCCAAACAAGTGAGCTCACTGGGACTGGGACTGGTACTGGTAATGGGGGCCTGGCTTCCTGGATCCTAAATTCAGAGAGTCTCATCACCAAGGAAGTAGGTGAGGTCACTTTCTTCAGGAACTGAATGAGGTCACTGCCTTGGCCACCACTTTGTCCTAACAGTTGCTTCGTATGCTCTCTGAGATCGAGGCTTTGCCTACTTCCTGTGACACTTTCACAAGTTAGAATGGTATAGAAACCATAAGTACCTGGGAACAGCTCTCCACCCAGGCTTGGTTTTGTCCTTCTTCACTACATTAAGAAGAGAGAGGCTGATTCAGACACATCCTTTCATCCTGACCGGGTTGTGTGCCATGAAAGATGACTTTTGCTCTCTCAGGTCCTTCATAGCTGACTACATCTTCTCAAGGGATTATTTCTGCATGGACTTCTGAGGTTCTCAGCTGGTGGAAGATCCTCTAGCTTCCTGTATTGTAAGACCAACTCTGTCCCTGCTCTTCTGTAAAGTGAGATAGAGTGAACAGTGTATGGTTAGGGTTAAAAGCATGTTTGATTTGAGTTAGGAATCATTCTGCTGGATGAATAATGGTATTGGGAATCTGTGATATTTAGAAGAATATAGACGTGAAATATATGTATGAAAACAGAGATCTAGGAACGATTTGAAGCCTAGGAAGGCATTGGGCCCTTGATTGAGATAATTAGCTTGAATTATGTTCTGCACCGAGGTCTCAGATAAATCGATACACAATGGCATAGGACCGGGTACCTCGGATGATTGAATGTAGAAGAGAACATCGAGTAAAAAGGGATAGTCTGTAGGATTAGGAAGATAGTCAGTATGTTCAAGAAGAAGAGTGAGTCTAGGAATTGGAAAAAAAGTTCTTTAACAATAGGGTTTCAGTTAGAGAGTGAATGTGAATGTCAGCACATGTGAAGAGACCATCACAATGATGAACTGGGGAAAATATGTAGGAAAGCAGATATCAATAGGGACATTTGGAAATCATGCAAAGTATAAAGTCAGTGATAGTATTAGATATTTTCAAGAGGGTTGAGGTTGAATATATTATCTTAGAAACAAATATGTACTCACCAATAGGATTGATATTTGAGAGCATTAGGCAAAATGGACATGCATGTTTTTAGTAATCCATGTTCACTTTCCATTTAGGCTTTGGCACAATCATAAGTGTGACCTTTGCATTTTGTGTCCAGAATACTACTGTGATAAAATGTATATGTAGATCAGGTGACATGAGTATTTCTTCCACCATTACGGGGAGCAAAATTCTGAAAACTTATAAATTAGTACTGAGGATACAAATAGGTGTACCCCCGTGTTGATGATTATAGAGATGATGCATGAATAGACCATATTGTGAATAAAGTATATAACTGGTTCCAAGTTTAAATAATGGATTGAATTTACCTCTGAAAATATATAGGAAATCTTATATATATACATTCATTCAAACGAGTTATATATCAAATGGTAATATTCTGGTTACAGTTTATCATGAAGAGTGTGTGAGTTTTGTTTCAAAAATGATCATGCAATCGAAAATAATGTGTTTTGAAATAAGTCTAGTGAAAAGACCAGTAAAGCAACATGGAGAAATACATGTGTTCTGAAGTAGGAAGTGATTGAAAGTAAACCAAATGCCTATAAATACCTATACATTTGTGAACTTGTGGATAAGAAAGTATATCTTATGATGTCCATAAACTGAAGAAATTGTAATGTACAAATGTTGAATAAAAATGAACATCAAAATACACATCATGTTCCATTGGAATCTACTTGCATTGATGTTAAACTGGGTCAGTTACTGTAGAAATATTAGGATTTCTAAGCACCTATCACTGAAATTAGTTTTCAGTACTAGAAAACCAATATGTATTTCAGGTGGTTGAGTATTTCTGAGATTAATCTTGTGAAATGTTGTTAATAAATACACATACAGGAACATGAATTAATTTAAGGAGTGTATAATAAGACACACATATTTCATATTTTGGAAAATCTGGAGAATATATATATATATATATATATATATATATATATATATATATACACACACACACACACACACACACACACACACACACACGCACACACATTGATATGCAGCAATATATATGCCAATCGAAATTCATCATGAATTATAATTCATCCACATATCCAAAAATATTCATTTTGTTGATCATGGATTTATGTTAATTATTTCTAATGTTTTTCACTAGAAAGCTCACCCACAGGTTGAATTTTGAGTTCCATCAGTATTTAGGGGGAGTCATCTCTTCTCACAATTTTTATATACCAAAGTCAGTGAGCTCACAGGAATGTACGTGTGATATCAGGTAGGATACTATATATGCATAAAAAGATACATGTGCTGAATAGGCTTCAGAGAAAGGGAGACAGGAATTTTCATATGTGTTAACTTTAAGAACTCATGAAGAAATATTACAAAGAAAAGTTGACTAGATTTATAATACATCCTCTTGATAAAGCAGAAGGCAAATCCAAGTATACACCATGCTTCATATGAAAGGCTTGCATTTCTATTCAGTTACGTTTCTTTTTCTCCATAATATTAGGATTAGTAGTCAGAGTCTAGTAGGGTATTGGTTAGTGTCAGGGATTCAGTATTTCAAATGGAAAATAGGAAAATGAATCTAATGTGCATGCAAACATGTGCTACACAAAATTCTTCCCACTCTCATTCAGAACAAAGCCTTGACACAACCATCGATCCAAGTAAGACACAATTAGAGGAGAGGAGTTAGAAAATCTGTAAATACATATGTGGAATAAAAATTGTTCAGGAGTTCACAACACTGGAGGTGGTAGAACAATTTCCAAAAGTAAGGGAGAGGGTAAACACTCCAGAAACATAGAGCTCTGCTGGCCTAAAGACTTCTTGAGAAACTTCCTCTAAGGTTGGGCACATGAAATATATGTAATTTTCACACGATTTAGCTTGGTTTTGGAGTGACACCATCAAACCTGTGTCTGCATCTATGTGACCTGAAGGACATGGTTCCTTATTTTCTAATGAACATGAGGCAGAAGTTCTGAATTCTCTTTTTGTAGATAAACTGTGGCCACTGGGAGCTAAGTGTCTTCCCATGTAGTCTGTGAAGCCATTTGGTCATCCTCCATTTTTCCTGGTGTTTCTTGCAGTTGCACTGGCAGTTTGGTATTGGTTTCATGAAATATAAGGAGTACAACTGGGACACAATGCTGGAGGGAGTTCTGTCACGTGTGGATGGTCAGGGTCTCCAAGAGAATGTACGAACCAGGCTTCTATCCAACAATACTTTCCCCCTTGACTATAGCAACCTGACTCTGAACATTACCCTGAAACCTCTGCATATAAGAACATGCCTTTACATATAAGGGTCTGCTGCCTGCACCTTGTCAGTCACAAGGCTTTTGGAAGCCAATGGCAGATCCAGGTGGTCCTACCAAAAATATTTATTCACACACCTACAGTCCACTGCTCTATGTCCACTACTCTGCAGGCTCCAACTTACTGGCATCTCTGTTCTACACCAGTTTCACGAAACCCAGTGAATCAAGGCACTGTCTGGTACACTCATGATCAGCAAAAGGATATCCAAATGTTCTCCAGTGCCACCTGGTCATGGGAATTTCAAAAATTTCAAGGTATTTATGTAGCCATTTTTCAAGGATGAAGTTGGAGTCACTGTGGGTAAATTCAGGAACCATTGAATGGTGAGGAAGCTCATTTCAAAGAAAGCTCTGGAGAACACTCACAGGCAAGCCTTCCCAAAAGGTGGCCAAGTGGTCACATGAAGCCAGGCCCATTGAGGTGTACAATGTGAGTTCCATGTGTCTTTAGACTCTCAAGTATGGCTACGAAGTCTTTAAGAATAAAATCATGTGATATCCTGGCTTAGATTCCCTGAGCTCTGTTGGAAGCCATCCTGGGCCTTGATCTCAGTTTCCAAGGGCGATTCTCATGTGTGGCCTCCTAAAATCCCAAGACTATTTATTGCAATACTTCTCTGAGGTCAGTTCCAGAACTCAGTCTCTAAGGGGAATTACACCAGAGTTCAAACCCAGGTGGACCCAGTCATCTCGTCCAACAGCCACACAAATGACCTCAATTAAAACCAAAACACTCCCACATGGCGCTCATGTTCTACCACATAGACACTCATCATAAACTCTGGCTGGAGGTTTCCATGAGGGCGCAGACCAAGACAGTGTACAAAATAATCTCCCTTGCCCCTCATTTGCCTAAAGTCAGGGTGGCCTGGACACACTTCCTGCGAACTAAGAGTGAACAAATAGGCCTGACCTTAATACTGATCCACTTTACCAATTTGAGGCCACTGCCTGTGGGGTTTAGATTCTTTATGTGAATTGGAGTCATGAGAAAACCCAGGCACCTATGGCCTAGCCTCTGTAGGTTTTGAAGTACTCATTTGATGCAAAGCATCCCTATTCTTACTTGATGGAGGTCAAGAACCTTACAGAGGAAGGCGAGATACTTCATCACAATTACTGCTCTTTTGGCCATTTTGGTTTTCGATGCACACATGGGAACTTTCTTTAGATCCATCAGGTGCTGAAAATCTAAGCCACAGCCTCACACAGGGCGAAAGGGCTGATTCAGACACATCCCTTTCAAAGAAATTAAGCAAAGAGCCATAGGTATGCCCATTCTTTTTTATTTGAAAACTCTTTTCTTCAGGCTTCACAAAGGGGTAGCCTGAGTCAAAGACCTTCCTGACATTCAGGTCAAAAGAAAAATAGGTAAGCAAAAAGCCCAAAGCAGAGTTTCTCCACTGAGACTTTCCTGGTCACATTGATATCTGAGTTTTCTGAGATGCTCGTCATTCCCTTCAGCTATCCAGTTCATGGCCATGTCACAGAGCTTGGAGGTGGTATATATCTTGGACACAAAACCATGGGCCTATTCTGGAGAGTGGCCAGAATTCAGGAAGAAAACAGGAAAACTTAGGAAGTTATCACTGGTTGCCAACCAATAAGGTCAGCTACAGTCCATTTTAAATGGGGAAGGACGAATGCTGGGAAGCTTTCTAATAGACAGGAGACATCCATTGATGCTTTCTCTATTCTAATGTCTACAACCACAGACACACTGGGATACACAGACATAGAAATACTCGCCTTGTCAAACAACTTTCTAGTAACAGTCCACTCCAAACCAAACAAACCGACTTTAGTACCTATTCTCAGAACATGAGACAAAACCACAAACCCACAACCACACCCACAAAGGCACCTTCTTACCCCTAGTAGGTCTGTGACTATCTGGAGTGTCCTCTGATTGGTGGGGCATACAATGTTCCCCCGAAATGGCCTGTCCTAAGATCTGGTCTCCTTGGCCAACACTGTGAAGTTGTTAGGAGCCACTGGTGAGCCACTACCTGCTTTCTCAGGTAAAGCCCCACTTTAGAGCTTTCGTGCATTTGGCCTTCCTCACATCTGTAAGTACCAAGAAAGACTGACTCTGTCCTTGGTAAATCCAAAGAAGTGAGACAACTGGGACTGGTACTGGGACTGGCTCTGGGTGCCTGGCTTCCTGGATCCCAAGTTCAGAGAGTTCCATCACCCAGCAAGTGAGGTGAGGTCACTTCCTTCAGGAACTGAATGAGGTCACTTTGTTGGCAACAAATTTATCCAAACTGTTGATTTCAAGGGTCCCATTATATGGAGGCTGCCCCTACTTCCTGTGACACATTCACAATTTAGAATGATATATCAACCATAGTCACCCATGAACAGATCTCCACACAGTCCTGGTTTGGTCCATCTTCTCTACATTAAGAAGAGAAGCTGATTCAGACATAATCCTTTATCCTGACCATGTTGTTTGCCATGGAAGATGCCTTTTGCTCACTCAGGTCCTTCATAGCTGCCTATATCTTCTCCAGGGATCATTTTTGCAGGGACCTTTGAGGTTCTCATTAGGTCTAATATCCCCTACATTCCTGTATTGCATGAACAACTCTTTCCCTGCTCTTTTGTAAAATTAGATTGAGGGAACAGTGTATGGTTATGATTAATAACATGTTCGGTGTGGGTTAGAAATCATTCTGCTATATGAATAATGGTATAAGGAACCTGCGATATGTATAAGAATATATAGGTGAAATGAATGTATGAAAATAGAAATCTAAGTAAGATTTGAAGCCCAGAAAGGCATTGGGGCCTTGATTGGGATAGGCATTGTTGAATTATGTTTTGCACAGATGTCTCAGATACATCGATATACAATGGCATAGGACCTTGTACCTTGGATGATTGAAAGTAGAAGAGAACATCCAGTCAAAAAGAAATAGTCGGTAGTGAAAGGTTAATAAATTAGGTACTTATCACTTCCTGTTTTTCTGTATGCTTAACAAAACTCTGTTGCAATCTTGTGAAAAATTTGCTAATCTTTTCCTAGAGTGTGCTGTTCCCAAACGCCAAACTGCAGAATGTACTCCCTCACTCGGTGTCACGCAAACCACCCACTCGCCCTTACCCATCAGTAAACTTTCCTCCCTTCCCTCTCCAAGGAAAGTATATAAGCTCTGCTGAAGCTGTGCTTGGGGCTCTCTTCTCTATTCAAGTGAGCTCTGAGGCCCAGCATGCTGGACCCCAAATAAACCCTTTGCTGTTTCATGAGACAGTCTCTTGGTGGTCTCTTCCTCCGACACTCACACGACATTTACATATTGAGGTTCCACAGAGTTCCAGCAGCAGGGGACGAGAGACCCCAACAGGCACCTCTCGGGGCAAGTAAGGGGCCTCTTTCTGGTTTCATGTTTCAGCTTAGGGCTTGGCAAAATCACTGGCGATGAAGAGCCTGAGCTCTCTCCCACAGTGACTGAGAGATGTGTCACAGAGACACAGGCCGCGTCCCTGGGGTACGCCCCAGAGGACTCGGGAAATCAAGGAACAATTGTCTCCTCAACTCAGTGATATTTTCAGTTTCGGTATTGCCAGCCCATCGGATTTTGCCAGCTACTCATTCCTGGTCTCAGTGTTGGAGGTCCATTGCATGTCTTTATTGTCTTGTCTTGTCTGTGTCATGTGTCGTTGCTTTTACTGTTAGTGTACCTTTCATTATGGGACAGAGCACTTCAATGCCTCTGTCCCTGACCCTTGATCACTGGACCAAAATCCGCTTAAAAGCTCAGAATCTTTCTTATTTAGTAAAACGCTGGACCTGGCAGACTCTCTGTTCCTCAGAATGACCCACGTTTGGAGTTGGATGGCCCGTAAAAGGATCTTTCTACTTCCTACTAATTTAAAAAGTCAGAGATATTGTCTTTCAGCCGGGGCCACATAGCCATCCTGATCAACAGCCATATATTTTAACTTGGCATGACCTCTGCAAATCTCCTTCTTCATGGGTGAAGCTTTTCCTTGCCCCTGCCCCCCGCTCCTACTCTTTCCCCCATGATCTCTCAAACCCTCTGCTCCTCCCCCTCCTCCACCCTCTGTTCTCCCTGAGTCACAAGATTTGACTCTACTGGAATCTCTTCCCCCTCCTTATCCCCTGCCATCGTCCACTAACCCACAACACCCTCTAAGTGATTCTACTTCTGCTGACTCAGCCTCTCTGCCATTGGAGGAAGCAAAGCCGGCCCAGCACCCTCCAGATAACTCCCTCGTGGCACACACATCCCCTCCTTCCCTGGAGGAAGCTGGCCCGGCAAAAGGAACTCACAGGCGGTAAATGATTGAAACCCTGGAACTCCCATGATGCACCCCTTCCGTCCCCATGGGCCAACTATTGATGATGGCCATGGGAGAAAAATTCAAGCTTAGTAGTACTGGCCTTTCTCCTCTTCAGACCTATACAACTTAAAAAATTACAATCCCCCATTTTCTGAGGAACCCACCCGGCTCATAGGTCTGGTTGAGTCATTGATGTTTTCCCACCAGCCTACTTGGGATGACTGCCAACAACACCTAAGGACTATCTTCACGACAGAGGAACAAAAGAGAATCCTCCTGCAAGCTAGAAAAAAGTATCCTCAGACCAGATGGGCGACCAACACAACTTCCCAACATAATCAAAGCCAGCATTCCCTTTAACCGACCCAACTGGGACCCCAACATCTTTGAAGGTAGGGAGAAACTGTCCAATATTACCGGGCTCTAATAGTGGGTTTCCAAGTGGCTGCTAGGCGACCAACTAATTTTGCCAAGGTAACAGAGATTACTAAGGGCCTGATGAATCTCCCTCTCTATGTTTCTAGAGAGAATTATGGAGACATATAGGATATATACTCCTTTCGATTCTCAGGGGGAGGATCAAAAGGCATCTGTCATGATGGCCTTTATTGGGCAAGGTGCCCTGGATACTAAAAGAAAGTTACAACGCTTAGATGGATTACAAGATATGACTTTGAGAGATTTAGTCAGAGAAGCCGAGAAGGCATACTATAAGAGAGAAACTGATTAAGAGAAGGGAGCAAAGGGAGGATAAAAGAAACAAAGACAGACTAAGGCATTGACTAAGGTCCTGGTCACAACAAAAAATAGGCCAGAAATTAAGAAACAGGGAGACAGGAAGGGATACCTGGGCCCACGCCAGAGACCACCCCTGGCCTCAGATCAATGTGATTACTGTAAAGAAAAAGGACACTGGGCCAAAGAGTGCCCCAGAAATAGACAGCCACACCAGCCAGGCATTCTGACTCTGGAGGATGACTACGAAAGTAGGGGCTACAATCCCCTCGCTGAGTTAAGCGTAACTTGAAATGCAGGGGACCTCAGTAAACTTTGAAGTGAATACAGGGGCAATATACTCAGCCCTCAAGGCCACATTTGGCCCTCTATTAAATAAAAGGTCTCTAGTTCAAGGGGCTAACGGCAGTAAATATTGGGCATAGACAACTAAGAGTACCATGGACCTGGGGAAAGGAAAAAATCCATCACTCCTTCCTAGTAATCCCAGAATGCCCAGCCCCATTGATGGGCAGAGATCTGCTCACCATGGTCCACGCCAAAATAACCTTTAACCCTGAAAGCCCCCAAGTGGAATTTCTAAATCCTTCAGTAAAAATTCCTATAGGCATGGCTCCAACTATGTCAGTAGAAACTGTACATCAACTCACTCGCTTTGGTTCAAAGAAACTGCAGGAATTCCTGAAGGATCAAGAACAGAGTTTTAAACTAACTGACTCACAGGAAAAGGAAATAACAGAATGGTTAACAAAAGTCTGTCAGTTCCATCAATTGGTTAATGCTTACCCTTACAAGCTTCCTTCAGGAAAGCGCCTATGAGGAACCAGACCAGGACAATTTTGGGAAGTGGATTTTACTGAAATTAAGCCAGCAAGGTATGGACTTAAATATCTCCTAGTCTTTGTAGATACATTTTCAGGATGGATTGAAGCAGTCCCCACAAAAAAAAAAAAAAATAAAGAAAGAAAGAAACAGCAAAAACGATGGCCAAGAATATCCTAGAAGATATTTTTCCAAAGATACGGCCTGCGTAAGGTAATAGGGTCTGATAATGGACTGGTGTTCATGGCCCTAGTAAGTCAAGGGTTAGCCAGGACCCTGAGGATTAATTGGAAGTTACATTGTGCTTATCGACCCCAGAGTTCAGGACAGGTAGAAAGAGTGAATAGAACCATTAAACAGACCTTACCAAAATTAAGCTTAGAGACCAGCATAAAAGATTGGACTATGCTCCTGCCTTCTGCAATGTTGCATGCAAGAAATACTCCCTCTGTTTCTTTGTGTAATCACACCCCCTTTGAAATTCTCTATTGTGCACCTCCTCCCGTAAGGGACCTAACCCCACTCTAAGACCTAACGATCCCTTCCACACTCCCTTGCTTGAGAGACTTAAAGCTCTTGAAAGAACTAAGAAATACCTGTGAAAACAGCTGGCCACTGCCTACCAACCTGGGGAGGAGGGGATTCCACATCGATATCAAGTAACAGACTTCATCGACGTAAGACGACATCAGGTGCCATCCCTGGAACCCCGCTGGAAAGGACCATAGCAGGTGCTACTTATAACACCTACAGTAGTAATGGTAGACGGAATCACTTCCTGGATCCATGCCTGTCATCTCAAGCCTGTGCCCTGTCCAGACTCTGGCTAGAAACTGAAAAAGACTGGTAACCCTTTAAAATTGCGTATTCGCCATGTGGATAAGCCTCTATACTCTCCCATTTACCACCAGTAGTCCTAACCCTCATCAGTCCATTCAGCAGAGATGGGTGATCACAAATCCTACTGGAAAATAAGTATAATATATCTCGCATACAGCCCCCTTAGGATCTGGTGGCCATCTCTCCATACAGACATTTGTCAGCTGGCTATAGCTCTTTCCTATTGGTATATCCCTGATGAAGAGGATCCCACTAAAATTCCATTAAATGCCTTCTGTACCATAGATAATGGAAACAAACCTTATGGATGTAGGGACACGTGAGCCAGATGCAGGTTGGCTAGCCTAGATTGCTATGTTTGCCCAGCAGACTATCAAAGCCACAAACAGTCACGGCTGTGTGGGGGAAAAGCTGACTTCTTCTATATGTCATGGGAATGTGAGCATACAGGGGCTGCCTGATGGAACCCAAACTCCTCATCAAATTCAGTACAGAGCATTGGCCATACTACCAATTAGATAACCAAAACCGATGGCCCCCAGAGGGGTCTCCAGATCCTCAAATTCTGCGTGAACTTTTTAACTTCTGCAAGTGCTCAAAAGGGTGAAAGGCGATTCCCCTATGTGGAAGCCTTTTCCCTCCTACACTCACATCTTGAACTATGCTTCTCCAGAAGATCCTCACCCTCAGCCTTCTGCTCCAGACTCTCTGCTGTCATTCCCACCTCAGCAAACTGATTTCTCCCCTCCAATTACTAGATGAAAAGCCCAAACCTCCGCCGGTTCTCAGACCACTGCCCCCTTGCTGAGGTAGCAGGTACTGAGGTACCCCTTCACCAACTCATTCCTCTCTTCTCCTGTCAGTGCCACACCGGGTCCCACCAGGTCCTCTTACCAGCTAACCAAAAGCTCAAACCAGCTGAGGAGAGCTCTCAGACCCTTATCCAAGATGTAATAAAAATGGCCTTTAATGTTGCTTTGTCAATACTGAAAACAGGTTTCTAAGTTTTTGAAAGTCCCTCACAGGATTTTGGGATACTCACTCCCGTCTTCCCCTCTACTCTACCTGTTCTACTGCTCACATTTTTGTTGCCTGGAAAATCCCAAACCCGTTTCCCATTATTCTTTTACATCTCTCCTTCCTCATTCTCAGATCCTCGGAGGTGCTCTCAGCCCCACCTTCCCCGTCTTCCCCCGCTGTACCAGGCCCACCGAAAAGTCTTAAATGACCTTCTCCAGAAGTCTTCACCATGGCTGACTTTAAAACATTCAGCAAAAGAGTCCCTATAAAAGAGTTCAATGTAGATAAATTTTCTTTATTCGTGTTGCCCTGTTCTACTTGGCCACTGCCTAAAAAACTCAGCACTTCTCAGCTAGACACCCCCTTACTAGTTTTTCACAAAATATGAGAAAAAGGCCTCTGGCCTTGAGGTGGGGCTTCACAGAAATGGCTACATTTCTACAATAAAGAAGTTAAAATTGGGCTCCATTGTAACAGCTGGCAGGTGGAAAAAAGAAAGGGAAGAAAAATCTCTCCCTCTCCCAGGTGTCCTTGATAAGTTAACTTGCCCAGAACAGAGGGAAAAAAAAAGAAACAAAAACTGCTTTTTTTATCTTCTGCAGACTGTGAACTTCTGAGCCCCTTACCTTATATGTTGGGTACAAAATTCTGAAACTATCTAAACTTGGGGTTCAGGGGATTAATTGATTACAACAGAAGCAGTGCCCTCTGAATCCATTTGCAACCAAATAGGACTGTTTCCCTGTCTTCCATGCTATCTTAGGTGCCTTGCCTTGTCCTTCCCTACAACAGTATAATTCTATATACTTAAACATTGTTTATGTTTTCATGAAATGGTTAACCGATGTGATTAATTGAAGTTGTTTCACAGAGTGCACTGTCATGACGCAGGTTCATTTAAAGATCATATAGGGGGGCATACAACCCGGTTAAGCTGAAAACATATATCCTCACTTTAGCCATATATTAGGAATAGGGGTTTCTGCAGTGGTGGGTACAGGAACAACTTCCCTGGTCCATGGGACACAACAAGTGACCCAATTAGAAGCAGCAATAGACCAATAAATAAAGATATTAGAAACCTCCATCACAGCTTTGCAGGAATCTTTTACCTCTCTACCTGAAGTTGTTTTAGAGAACAGTCGAGGCTTGGATCTCCTCTTCATGAGAGAAGAGGGCCTTTGTGCTGCATTGAGGGAAGAATGTTGCTTTTATGCCGACCATACGGGAGTTGTAAAAAAAAAAAATCTATGAGTAAATTAAAAAGACGCCTTGAAGAGCATCAAAGAGAGAGAGAGAGGCCCAAAAGGGTGGTATGAGTCTTTGTTCACACAGTCTCCCTGGTCAACTATGCTTTTATCAACCCTGGCCAATCCAAGAATCCTTATATTATTGCTCACTATAAAACCCTGTTTGCTCAACCGTGTAATTTCTTTTCTCCAAGCTCAAATTGGTCAAGTTAAACATATGGCAATACCCCACTCGCAGACATAGAATTTAAACCTCCCTATGATCACTTTTATGATTAAAAGGATCCAGAAGAAGAAGTGGGGAATGAAAGGTTAATAAAATAGGTACTTGTCACTTCCTGTTTTTCTGTATGCTTAGAAAAACACTGTTGAAATATTGACAACTGTTTTCTAATCTTGTTCCCAGAATGTGCTGTCCCCAATTGCCAAATTGCAGAATGTACTCCCTCACCTGGTTGCTCGCAGACCGACCACTCGCCCTGACCCATCAATAAACTTCTCTCCCTGCAGCCTCCAAGGAAAGTATAAAAGATCAGCTTAAGCTGTTCTCAGGGCTCTCAGATCTATTCAAGGGAGCTTTGAGCCCCAGTATGCTGGACTGCCAATAAACCCTTAGCTGTTGCATAGTACAGTCTTTTGGTGGTCTCTTCCTCTTACGCTTGCCGGAATATTATTGGATGATTGAATGTAGAAGAGAACATCCTGTCAAAAAGGGATAGTCGGTAGGATTAGGAAGATAGTGGGTAGGCTTAGGAAGACGAGTGAGTATAGGATTTGGAACAAAAGTTCTTTAGCAATAGGGTTTCAGTTAGAGAGTGAAGTTAAATGTTAGCACAAGTGAAGAGTCAGTCACAATGATGAACTGGGGAAAATATGTAGGAAAGCAGATATCAATAGAGACATTACGAAATCAAGCAAAGTATAAAGTGAGTCATAGGATTAGACATTTTCAAGAGGGTTGAGGTTGAACACATAATCTTAGGAAGAAACAAATATGTAGTCACCAATAGGATTGACATTTGAGAGCATTAGGAAACCTGGACATGGATGTTTTAAGTAATCCATGTTCACTTTCCATTTAGGCTTTGGTACAATCATAAGCCTGACATTTGCATTTTGTGTCCAAATATTACTGTGATTAAATGTATATATAGATCAGGTGACATGAGTATTTCTTCCATCATTTCTGGGAGCAATACTTTGAAGACGTATAATTCATATTGGGGAATCAAAGAGGTTTACCTTGAGTCTATGAATATAGAGATAATGCATGAATATACATTACTGTGAATAAATAATATAACTGGTTCCACTTTAAATAATGGCTTAAATTGATATCTGAAAACTTATGTGAAATTTTATATTGATATACAATCATTTATTTCAACCAGTTATACAACTAATGGTAATATTAGGGTTATGGTTTATCATGAAGCTGTGTGAGTTTTGCTAAAAAAGTGATTATGGAAATCAAAAATAATGTGTGTGGAAAGAAGTCTCATGAAAAGTCAAGCCAAGAAATATGGAGGAATACATGTGTTCTGAAGCAGGAAGTGATTGAAAGTCAAACAAATGCTTAAAAATTTGCTAACTAGTGGATGAAATGTATATATATCCTATGATGTGCATAAACTGAAGAAATACTAATGTACCAGTGTTGAATAAAAATGAACGTCAAACTACACATCATGTCCCATAGGAATCTACTTGAATTGATGTTAAACTGGGTCAGTTACTGTAGAAATATTAGGATTTGTATGCACCATTCACTGAAGTTAGTTTTCAGTACTAGGAAACAAATATATATGTCAGGTGGATGAATATTTCTGAGAATAATCTGGTGAAAAGTTGATTATAAATCCAAATATATGAATATGAATGAATTTAGAGAGTGTATAATAAGAAACATTTTTCATATTTTGAAAAATCTTGAGAATATATATATATATATATATATATATATATATATATATATACACATATACACAAACACACACACAGAGAGACATTAAAAATAGCAATATATATTGCAATGGAAATTCACCATGAAATATATATCATCCACAGATTCAAAAATATTCATTTCTCTAAACATGGACTTATGCATAATGTTGTTCAACTACGAAGCTGACCAATAGGTTGAATTTTCAGTTCCAACAGCGTTTAGGAGGAGTAGTCTCTTCTCACAATTTGTATCTGCCACCTAACAAAAATGTACGTGTTATAACAGGTAGGATTCTATATGTGCATATAAAAAAACATGTGCTGAATAGGCTACAGAGAATGGAGACAGGAATTTGTTGAGAGCCACAGCTGAAGGTGCCCTAGCAAGCTTCCAAATGCCAGAAAAATTCCAGCTGCCTGCTGATTATTGGCTCACAGAGGCCCCAGCAACATCTAGCTGATTGGCTACTCTGTGGTGATGCTCATTGGGCTGTTTCCCTGCCCTTTCAGACCATGGAGCTGCTCATTGGGGGACTTTTTTGGCTCCACCCACGATGACCCAGCAAATCGACCTCAAGCGCAGGAGGTTTGTGGGAGGTGGAGAGGTTTGTGGGTGTGAGAGAGACTTTACAAGGAAGCCAGTTGTGGCAGTTAGCCTCTGGGAGTTTTTCCTGAGGAGCTGTTTTGTTTGGCGTGTGTGGTTCTAAAAATAAAGTTTGTTTCTTTTGACAAGTGGCTGCTGAATCGTGCCTAGCCAGACTGCAGCATTTGGTGGCTCGAACGGGGATTGACTGAGGGTAAGTGATAAGGTAAACTGCTCGACCCTGAGAGCAGGGCGAGAGGATGGGTAGCCATTTTAGGATTCCTCTTTTGTTTTGCTTCACGTTTATTTTAAGTTGCCTGTCCCTGGAGATGAGTTAAACGAAAGAAAAACCACTCAAATCTGAGGAAAAACTATTTATGTCTGAGGAACAGATTGGGATAAAGGTCGGATGCACATGTCAGGAGGATAGAAAGGCCATAATGACTTTTTGTTGTTCACTTTTTATTTCATTCTGTCTCGTTTTTTTTTTTTTTTTTTTTTTGCGTTATCTTGTTGGGTTTCATTAAAGTAGAAATACGGGATCAGAAATTAGTAAAAAACAAACTGAAATAGTGTTAAGGAAATTGTTACAGGAAGGAGGCATCTCACTAAAATCAGGGACAGTCAGGGCATACGTTGATACAATATTAAAATGTAGCCCATGGCTTTTAAAGTAAGAGTTATTAAATTTACCACAATGGAACCATCATGGTGAAGATTTAAAAAGAATAGAAAAGAACAGTCCAGGGACTCTGCCAGTTGGCACATTGCCATTGTGGTCTTTCATATCTGTTTTGCTTAGTCCAAAGCCTTCAGTTCAGACAAAGATAAAGGAACAAAGCTTAGAGCAGAAAAAGCCATCAGGGGAAAAGTTACAAAAGGACGCTGCTACTAACAACCTTCTATCATCAGAGGGTGTAAGTGTCCAACCAACAGTGCCACCTCTAAAGGAGACTGTTACTAACACCTTTCTATTCTGTAATTAATTTATTTTCCAATAGTCAGTATATATTTAATGCTATAGTATCCCTTGAAGGTGCTGGTAGGATTTCCCCTTCAGTACTGTTTTCTCTTTGCTTTCCAATATACAAAGTCTAATCTGGGACAGAAAAGATCCATTCTTTATAAGACGTATCTGGGCACATACAGGATTGCCTGGAGCCCTTAGT
Organism: Callospermophilus lateralis; assembly: GCF_048772815.1. NCBI lineage: Eukaryota > Metazoa > Chordata > Mammalia > Rodentia > Sciuridae > Callospermophilus > Callospermophilus lateralis. The sequence continues at coordinate 2,395,979 of NW_027512885.1, read as the reverse complement.
TTGGGCAATGATTTAGCAGATAAAACTACACATGACATATATTCATATTTTCTCTACACTAGAAGAAGCTACAAATTTTCAAAAAAGTTCCATGTCAATGCTAATACTTTACAAAAGCGTTTTGAAATAACTAAGGAACAAGCTAGACAAATAATAAAACAATGTCAAAATTGTGTGACCATTTTACCACAAGTTAATCCTGAAGTCAATCCGAGAGGATTGATACCTAACCATATTTGGCAGATGGACGTCACACACTTGCCAGAATTTGGAAAATTAAAATATTTGCATGTTACAGTTGACACTTCTTCTGGATTTTTGATGGGCTCCCTTCATGCCGGAGAAAAAACTAAAGATGTTATAGCTCATTGCTTAAAATATTTTGCCACTGTGAGCGTTCCAAAACAGTTAAAAACAGATAATGCCCCTGGTTATTCTTCTACCTCTTTTAAACAATTTTGCTCATCATTTGGCATTACTCATATAACAGGAATCCCATACAATCCACAGGGAAAAGGCATAGTTGAAAGAGCACATCAAACTATTAAAATGTACTTATTAAAGCAAAAAGACGGAATTGGGAAGGGGTATATATTTCCCAAAGATAAACTTAAAATAACCATTTTTACTCTAAACTTTTTACATTTGGATTCATGAGGACTTAGTGCTGCAGAAAGGCATATGTGTCCAAAAAATGTGCATAAGCTCAAGGTACTTTGGAAGGCTATTCTAACAGGACAATGGAAAGGTCCTGACCCAGTAATTGTGTGGAGTCCAGGGTCTGTTTGTGTGTTTCCACAGGAAGAACAGCAGCCGATTTGGATTCCGGAGAGATTAACTAAAGTCCTGACCAAGTGATAGTCTGGAGTCGAGGGTCTGTTTGTGTGTTTCCACAGGAAGAACAGCACCGATTTGGATTCCAGAGAGATTAACTAAACTGATTTGTATAGACCAAAAAGAAGATGATTTGGCTCAAATCCATAACAGCTGGTATCCAAAACTCCAGTCTGGCTATCCTTACATCTGCGACAGAACCAGGATGCTTTTTTCAATATCAATTTTATTATTGCCCTTTCCCACAACATGAAGTTCTATTTTGTGTTTTTGAGCTAATGCAGACCTAGTTTACTGTTTTGCTGATCATTTCTATTTTTTGACTATAATTTTTTAAACATTCCATGGTGATTTCACCTGTAAAAATTTATAAGGCCTTTACTATTATGTAATGTGTTGTATGTATTATATTATGTTTGCACACTTGTGTTTTGTGTCATATGTTTGAATGTACATATGTCCATACATCATATATGATGTGCGCTCATGAAAAAATGGATCCAAATATTTTTTTTTATTCACGTGTTTTAAATGCTTTAATTTAAATTGGGTAAACATCTGTTGAGGACTGTTTTAATATGTGAACAAAAAAGGACGTTAACAGAACTGTATGTTTACTTTCACCTTTCCTTTTCATTATATTGAATAATTCTCTTCAAGATAATGTAAATTGTTAAGAAAATGGTTTTTTTAGTACCTTTTAGAATGATACATAATTTTTTTTAGCCATTATTGCCAGAATTCCTATCTTCATCCCAGTGTCGGTGAAGACAAAGATAAAACCAATCTACAGATTGTGCAATAGCCATCACTGAACTGTTTGCAGAACTTGCCTGGACTATGTATCACTTGTGTGCATTTTGAACTATCTGTTGGTGCAGCGACTTGTGGTAGTGTTGGGGTATTTATGCTTATGCTGTCATTGGTGGTACAATTTTTCCAAAAGGAGCCATCAACTGGCTTGGTGTATCTTCCCTTTTCTCACTTTATAGAGGTCAGGAACCTTACAGAGGAAGGCGAAAGACTTCATCCGCAATGACTGCTCTTTTGGCCATTTTGGTTTTGGATGCACACATGGGATCTTTCTTTAGATCCATCAGGTGCTGAGAATATTATCAACAGCCTCACACAGGGCTAAGACACTGATTCAGACACATCCCTTTCCAAAACAATTAAGCAAAGAGCCACAGGTGATGCCCATTCATTTCCATTTGAAAACTGTTTTCTTCAGGTTTCACAAAGGGGTGTCCTGAGGCAAAGAACATCCTGACATTCAGGGAAACAGAACAACAGTTAAGGAAAAGGCCCAAAGTAGGATTTCTCCACTGAGACTTTACATTTCAAACTGATATCTGAGTTTTCTGTGATGTTTGCCATTCCCTTCAGCTATCCATTACATGGCCATGTCACAGAGCTTGGAGGTGGTACATATCTTGGACACAAAACCATGAGCCTCTTCTGGAGAGTGGCCAGAATTCAGGAAGAAAACGGCAACTTAGGAAATTAGCAGGTGTTGCCCATTGATAAGGCAAGCCACAGTCCATTCATAAATTGTGCAGGATGAATGCTGGGAAGCTTTCTACTAGACAGGATACATCCATTGAATCATTCTCTTTTCTAAAGTCTACAACCACGGACACATTGGGATACACAGACATAGAAACACTCACCTTGTGAAATGACTTATTAAAAACAGTTCACTCCAAACCAAACAAACCACCTTTCCTACATATTCTCAGAACATGAGACAAACCAAAAACCCACACCCACACCCACAAAGGCACCTCCTTCCCCAAAATGGGTCTGTGACTATCCGAAGTGTTCTCTGACTGGTGGACCACACTGTGTTCCCCTGAAATGGCCTGTCCTGTATCAGATTAGGTCTCCTTGGCCAACTCTGTGAAGTTGTCAGTAGCCAGAGGTGAGCTCCTACCTACTTGCTCAGGAAAGGCCCCTCTTCAGAGCTCTCCTGGTATTTGGCCTTTCTCACATCAGTAGGAATCAAGAAAGAATGACTCTGTCTTTGGAAAATCCAAACAATTGAGAACACTGGGACTGGGACTGGGACTGGCTCTGGGTTCCTGGCTTCCTAGATACCAAGTTCAGAGAGTTCCATCACCAAGGAATTGACTTTAGTCACTTCCTTTAGGAACTGAATGAGTTCATCGCCTTGGCAACCACTTTGACCTAATATTTTATTCCAAAAGTCCCATGAGATGGAGGCTGGCTCTGCTTCCTCTGACACTTTCACAAGTTTGAATGGTATGTCAACCATAGGCACCCAGGGACAGCTATCCACACAGGCCTGGTTTGGTCCATCTTCTCTACATTAAGAAAAGAGAGGCTGATTCAGACATATCCCTTCATCCTGACCAGGTTGTTTTCCATGTAAGATGACGTTTGCTCTCTCAGGTCTTTCACAGCTGCCTACAACTTATCCAGGGATCATTTCTGTATGGACATTCGAGGTTCTCAACTAGTGGAAGATCACCTAGATTCCTGTATTGAAATACCAACTCCATCCCTGCTCTTCTAAAAAGTTAGATTGAGGGAACAGTGTATGATTAGGGTTAATAACAGGTTCAATTTTGGTTAGGAATCATTCTGAGGGTTGAATAATGGTATTGGGAACCTGCGATATTTACAAGAATATATAGGGGATATATAAGTATGAAAACAGAAATCTTGGTAAGATTTGAAGCCCAGAAGGGCATTGGGCACTTGATTTACGTTCTGAACAGATGTCTCAGATAAATCGATATACAATGGCATAGAACCATGTACCATGGATGATTGAATGTAGAAGAGAATATGCAGTCAAAAAGGAATAGTCGGTAGGATCAGGAGATAGTCATTAGTTTTAGGAAGAAGAGTGAGTATAGGATTTGGAACAAAATTATTTAGCAATAGGGTTTCGGTTAGAGAGTAAATGTAAATGTCAGCATATGTGAAGTGTCAGTCACGATGATGAACTGGGCAAAATATGTAGGAAAGCTGATATCAATAAAGACTTTAGGAAATCAGGCAAAGTATAAAGTGAGTCACAAGATTAGACATTTTTAACAGGGTTGAGTTTGAATATATAATCTTAGGAAGAAAAACATATGCAGTCACCAGTAGAATTGAAATTTGAGAGCATTAGGAAACCTGGACATCGATGTTTTCAGTAATCCATGTTCACTTTCCATTTAGACTTTGGTACATCATAAGTGTCATCTTTGTGTTTAGTCTCCAGAATATTACTGTGATAAAATGTATATGTAGATCAGGTGACACGAGTATTTCTTCCACCATTTCTGGGAGCAACATTTTGAAGACGTATGAATTAGAATTGGGGGGAAAAAAAGAGGTGTATTCTGTTTCTATGAATATAGAGATAATGCATGAAGAGACCATATGGTGAATAAATAATATTACTGGTGCCACATTAAATAATGGATTGAATTGATATCTGAAAATATATAAGAATTCTTATATTGATATAAAATCATTCATTACAACCAGTTATACATCTAATGGTAATAATAGGGTTATGTTTTTTATGAAGAGTGTGTGAGTTTTGCTTCAAAAGTGATTATGGAAACCGAAAAAAATGTGTTTGGAAAGAAGTCTCATAAAAAGTCCAGTCAAGAAACATGGAGAAATACATGTGTTCTGAAACAGGAAGTGATTGAAAGTGAAACAAATGCCTATTAATTTGCTAACAAGTGTGTGAAATATATATCCCATGATGTGAATAAACTGAAGAAATAGTAATGTACCAGTGATGAATATAAATGAACGTCAAAATACACATCATGTCCCATAGGAATCTACTTGCATTGATTTTAAGATGGGTAAGTTACTGTAGAAATATTAGGATTTGTGTGCACCATTCACTGAATTTAGTTTTCAGTACTAGGAAACAAATATGTATTTCAGGTGGATGAATATTTCTGAGAATAATCTTGTGAAAAGTTGATTAGAAATCCACATAGATGAACATGAATGAATTTAGGCAGTGCATAATAAGATGCAAATATTTCATATTTTGAAAATTTTGGAGAATATATATATATATATATATATATATATATATATATATATATATATACACACACACAAAACCCACATAGAGAAATTAAATAGTAGAAATATATATGACAATCAAAATTCATTGTGAAATATATATGCTCTACAGATCCAAAAATATTCATTTTACTGAACATAGATTTATATATAATGTTGTTCAACCAGGAAGCTCACCCATAAGTTGAATTTTCAGTTCCAACAGTGTTTATGAGGAGTGATCTATTCTCACAATTTGTATCTTCCAAGTCAGAATCCTCACAAAAATGTACATGTGATACCAGTTAGGATTCTATATGTGCTTATAAAAATACATGTGCTGAATAGGCTACAGAGAAAGGGAGACAGGAATTCACATATTTGTTAACTTTAAAATCACATGGAGAACTATTTCAACAAAAAGTTGACTACATTTATAACTCCTGACCTATATAATGCAAAAAGCAGGTCCAAAAATACACCAGGCCTCCTCTGAACTGCTTGTATTTCTATTCTGTTTGGGTTATTTTTCTCCATCATATTAGGATTAGTAGTGAGAGTCTAGTAGGGTATAGGTTAGTGTCAGGGATTCAGTATTTCGAATGGAAATTTGGAAAATGAATCCAAAGTGTATGCAAATATGTGTTACACAAAAATCTTCCCACTTTCATCCAGAACAATGCCTTGACAATACCTTCGCCCCAAGTAAGACACAATTAGAGGAAAAGAGTTAGAAAATCTGTGAATACATAAGTGGAATGGAAAATTCTCATGAATTTACAACCTTGGAGGTGGTAGAGGAGTTTCCAAAAGTAAGGGATAGTGTAAACACTCCACAAACGTGGAGCTCTGCTGGCCTAAAGACTTCTTGAGAAACTGCTTCTGTGGTTGGGCACTTGAAATATATTTTGTTGTACGGAGCTTTAGCTTCCTTTCTAGTGAGTCCATCAAAGATGGGTCTGCATCTATGTGTCACCTAGAGGACATGGTTTCTGATTTTCCAATGAATATGAGGCAAGAGTGCTGAATTCTCTCTTTGGAGTTCAATTGTGGCAACAGGGGGCTAAGTGGTCTCCACTCTGTGGACTGTGAGGCCATTTGGAATTCCTCCAATGTTTGTGGTGTTTATTGCTGCTGCACTGGATGTTTGGTATGTGCTTCACGAAATACAAGGAATCAACAAGGACACAGTGCTGTAGGGAGGTCTGTCATGTGTGGTGGGACAGAGTCTGCAGAAGAAAGCACCCACCAGGCTTCAATCTCACATAGCTTGCCCCCTTGAGCATAGCAACTGGATTCTGAATATTGCCCTGAAACCTCTGCATATAACAAGATGCCTTTACATATAAGTGTCTGCTGGCTGCACCATGTCAGTCACAAGCCATTTGGAATCCAATGGCAGATCCCCATGGCCCCACCAGAGATGTTTTATCACACACCTGCACACCACTGCTCTAGGCCCACTAGTCAGCAGGCTCCAACTTTCTGGCATCTCTGTTCTACACCATATCATGAAACCCAGTCTATCAAGGCACTGTCTGGTACACTCATGATCAGCAACAGGACATCCAAATGTTCTCCAGTGCCACCTGTTCATGGGAATTTCAAAAATTTCATGGTATTTATCTAGCCATTTTTCAAGGATGTAGTTGGAGGCACTGTGGGTTTCAATTCATTCTGGAACCATTAAATGTGAGAAAGTTCATTTCAAAGAAAGCTCTGGAGAGGTATCACAGGCAAGGCTTCCCAATGAGTGGCCAAAATGTCACATGAAGGCAGGGGCTTTGAGGTCTACAAGGTGAGGTCCATGTGTGTTTTTCCTCTCAAGTACAGATGCCAAGTTTTTCAGAATTAAATCATGTGATATCCTGGCTGATATTCCCAGTGCTCTGTGGAAAGCCACTCTGGCCCTAGAAAAGTTTGCAAGGGCAACTCTTATGTGTGGCCTCCTAAGATCAAACACAATTCATGGCAATACTTCTCTGAGTTCAGTTCCAGAGTTCAGTCTCTAAGAGGAATCACACCAGAGTTCAAGACCAGATGGACCAAATCATCACTTCTAACTGCCACACAAATGACCACAATTAAAACCAAAACACTCCCACGTAGCCCTCATCTTCGTCCATATAGGCACTCATCATAAACTCTGGCTGGTGTTTTCCATGAGTTGTGCATCTCAGGAAAGTGTCGAAAATAAGCTCCCTTGCCACTCATTTGCCTAAAGTCAGGGTGGCCTTGACACCCTTCGTGTGAACCAGGAGTGATCAAATTGGCCTGCCATTAATACTGATCTGCTTCTCCAATTTGAGGCCTACTGACGGTCAGGTATAGATTCTTCATGTAATTTGGAGTCATGAGAAAACCCAAGCACTTCTGCTGGGCTTTTAAGAACTCATTTGACCCAAAGGATCCCTATTCTCATTTGATGGAATTCAGGAACCTAACAGAGGAAGGCAAGAGACTTCACCCACAATGACTGCACTTTTTGCCATTTTGGTTTTGGATGCATACATGGGATCTTTATTTAGATCAATCAGGTGCTGAGAATCTAAGCCACAGCCTCTCAAAGGGCCAAGAGGCTGATTCAGACACATCTCTTTCCAAAGCAATTAAGCAAAGAGCCACAGGTGATGCTCATTCATTTCCATTTAAAAACATTTTTATTCAGACTTCAGAAAGGGGTGGCCTGAGGCAAAGAACTTCCTAACATTCAGGGCAACAGAACAATAGGTTAGCAAATGGCCCAAAGCAGGGTTTCTCCACTGAGACTTTCCTGGTCACACTGATATCTAAGTTTTCTGAGATGCTCGCTATTCTCTTCAGCTATCCAGTACATGGCCATGTGACAGATTATTTAGGTGGTACATATCTTGAACAAAATACCATGAGCCTATTCTTTAGTGGGGCCAGAATTCAGGAAGAAAACAGAAACTTAGGAGGATAGCAGGTGTTGCACATCAATAAGCCTGCCACACTCTTTTCATAAATTAGGCAGGATGAATGCTGGAAAGCTGCCTACTAGACAGGAAACATCCATTGATGCATTCTCTTTTTTAATGTCTACATCCACAGACACAGTGTGATACACAGACATAGAAACACTCACCTTGTCAAACGACATTCTAGAAACAGTCCAGTCCAAACCAAACAAACCGCTTTTTCTACCTGTTCTCAGAACATGAGACAAAACCACAAACTCACACGCACACCCACAAAGGCACCTCATTCCCCCAAGTAGGTCTGTGACTATATGGAATGTCCTCTGACGGCGGGCCATACTATCTTTCTCTGAAATTGCCTGTCCTGTCTCAGATCTGGTCCTTTGGCCAACTCTCTGAGGTTGTCAGTAGCCAGTGGTGAGCGACTACCTGCTTTTTAAGCACAGGACCATCTTCAGAGCTTTCCGGGCATTTGCCCATCCTCAAATCAGTAGATACCAAGAATGACTGACCCTGTCCTTGGTAAATCCAAACAAGTGAGCCCACTGGGAGTGGGACTGGGAATGGCTCAGGGTGCCTGCTTCCTGGATCCCAAGTTCAGAGAGTTCCATCACCAAGAAAGTTAGGTAGGTCAATTCCTTCAGGAACTGAATGAGGTCACTGCATTGACAAACACTTTGTCCTAACAGTTGCTTCCAAGAGTCCCATGAGATAGAGGCTGCCCCTAGTTCCTGTGACACTTTCACAAGTTAGAATTGCATATCAACCATAGGCACCCGGGAATAGCTCTCCACACATGTCTCATTTGGTCCATCTTCTCTACATTAAGAATAGAGAGGCAGATTCAGACACATCCCTTCATCCTGACCAGGGTTATTGCCATGGAAGATGATTTTGCTCTCTTAGGTCCTTCATAGCTGCCTACATCTTATCCAGGGATAATTTTTGCATGAACCTTTGAGGTTCTCAGCAGGTGGAAGATCCCCTATATTCCTGTATTGTAAGACCAACTCTGTCCCTGCTCTTTTATAAAGTTATATTGAGGGAACAGTGTATGATTAGGGTTAATAACAGGTTTGATTTGGGTTAGGTATCATTCTGCGAGATGAATAATGGTATTGGGAACCTGCGATATTTACAACAATATACAGGTGAAATAAGTTTGAAAACAGAAATCTAGGTAAGATTTGAAGCCCATTAAGGCATTACACCCTTGAGTTGGTTACATAGATTTGAATTATATTCTGCACAGACATCTCAGATAAATCAAGATACAATGGCATAGAACCTTGTACTTTGGATGATTGAATGTCGAAGAGAACATCCAGTCAAAAAGGGATAGTCAGTAGGATTTGGAAGATAGTTGGTAGGTTTAGAAAGAAGAGTGAGTATAGAAGTGGGACCGAAAGTTCTTTAGAATTAGAGTTTTGGGTAGAGGGTGAATGTAAATGTCAGCATATGTGAAGAGTCAGTCAAAATAATGAACTGGAATAAAACGTAGATAAGAAGATATCAATAGAGACATATGTAAATCAGGAAAAGTATAAAGTGAGTGATAGGATTAGAAATTTTGAACAGGATTGAGGTTGAATATATAGTCTTAGGAAGAAACAAATATGTAGTCACCAATAGGATTGACATTTGAGAGCATTAGGCAACCTGGACATGGATGTTTTTAGTAATCCATGCTCACTCTCCATTTAGGCCTTGGTAAAATCATAAGTGTGACCCCTGCTTTTTGTGTCCAGAATATTACTGTGAAAAAATGCATATGTAGATCAGGTGACATGAGTATTTCTACCACCAATTCTGGGAGCAACATTTTGAAGATGAATAAATTAGTATTGCGGTTACAAATAGATGTACCCTGTGTCTATGAAAATAGAGATAATGCATGGATAGACCATACTGTGAATTAATAATATAACTGGTTCCAACTTTAAATAATGGATTGATTTGATATCTGAAAATATACAGGAAATCTTATATTGATATACAATCATTCATTCCAACCAATTATTCATCTAATGGTAATGTTAGGGTTATGGTTTATCATAAAGAGTGTGTGAGTTTTGTTTCAAAATGATTATGGAATTCGAAAATAATGTGTTTGAAAAGAAGTCTCATGAAAAGACCAGTCAAGAAACCTGGAGAAATACATGTGTTGTGAAGCAGGAAATGATTTGAAGTGAATCAAATGCCTACAAATTTGTGAACCTGTGTATGAAATATGTATTTTATGATGTTCATAAACTGAAGAAGTAGCAATTTACTAGTGTTGAATAAAATGAACTTCAAAATACACATCATGTCCCATAGGAATCTACTTGCATTGAATTAAACTGCGTCAGTTACTGTAGAAATATTAGGATTGTATGCACCATTCATTGAAGTTAATTTTCAGTACTAGGAAACAAATATCTATTTCAGGTGGATGAATATTTCTCATAATGATCTTGTGAAAAGTTGATTATAAATCCACATACATGAACATGAATGAATTTAGGTAGTGTATATAAGACACACATATTTCATATTTTGAAAAATTTAGAGAGTGTGTGTATATAGATAGATAGATAGATAGATAAATAGATAGATATACACACACACAAAACACACAGAGAGGCAATTAAAAGTAGCAATATATATGCCAATTGAAATTCATCATGAAACATATATCAACCAGATTAAAAAATATTTATTTTACTGAACATGGATTTATGTATAATGTTGTTCTACTAGGAGGCTCACCCATCATTTGAATTTTCAGTTCCAACAGCGTTTAGGCGGAGTGATCTCTTCTCACAATTTGTATCTGCCATATCAGCACACCTCAAAAGAAAATATGTGTGATACCAGGTAGGATTCTATATGTGCATATAAAAATACTTGTGCTTAATAGGCTACAGAGAAAGAGAGACAGGTATTCACATATTTGTTAACTTTAAAAACACATGGAGATCTATTTCAATTAAAAATTAACTAGATTTATTACATCTACCCTATATCATGCAAAAGTCAAGTCTAACTATACACCATACCTCCTCTGAACTGCTTGTATTTCTATTCTGTTTGGGTTATTTTTCTCCATCATATTAGGATTAGTAGTCATTGTCTAGTAGGGTATGGTTTAGTGTCAGGTGTCTCGGCCGGCAGGACACATCAAAGTGTGCATCAAACCTCGTTGGGGAGGAATGAAGGGACAAGAGAAATGAGAGATGACAGCAAGACAGTAGTTCTGATCATGCTGCAAACTTTTACAGTTTTCACAGGGTATTTATATGCTGCAGATAGGAAATCTCTCTTATGATCAGTTGCTGGATGTCTTCACAGGGTGAGATAACCTCAGGATATTTCAGAAAGACAGATGGCCGCAGGATGTCTCAGGGAGATAGATGGCTGTCGGATGTCTCCTAGGCAGGATGTCTCCCAGAGGGCTGTTTCTTTTAAGTGTCAGGCTATTCTTTGAGGAGAACTTCCTTCTAGCCCCTCACCTTCCCCCCTTTCTTATATAAAATATTTGACCATACCTTACCGGCCAATGTTTTAGGGGGTGATAGAGGCTTTGTTTCTCAAGGAGGCCTTAGAATATCTCCTGATCTGAGAGAGCATGTTTACTAGAAGATTTCTTGGTGGCCATGGCATGTTTTCGAGGAGACGGCTTTGAGGGGGATGCATGCCAACCGCCATGCACCAGAGCGTGTCACTCAGAGGTCTTGTGTTTGGGTATCCGTGGATCCATCCTCCCACAGTCTTTCCTGCACCCTCCATTATTATGGCCTAAGGTCCTCACTTCATGGGTGCATCCTCCCCCAAGTGAAGGGGCACTTTGAGGACAAACCCTTATGGCAATGGCAGAAGATTGTTAGTCAGAGCTATTTCTTATAGTTTTATTTAAGAAAGAGAGATCTGTGGGGATGTAAACTTAAGAAATAAGCCTGTGAGAAGGGTAGAACATCCTTTTAAATGTTAGCAGCAAGGTCTTCCATCTCCAGACGATGATAGTGCACCTGTATGGGCTTAGAGGCCAAAATATTAATCTGTTCTTTAATAAATTGTACCAGCCTGTTTATAATGCAGGGTCCTATAGACACTATTTAAAGTAAACCCAACAAAGGGCCTATTAGGGGAAGAAGGTAGGGTAGAAATCCACTAAGCCCAGTCCAGAGTGGATTTTCAAATAGTTCCCTTCGTCTCTCTTTTACATCTTCTTGAACCTGCTTAATTTTAGTGCATACTATGCCTGATTAATTGGCATAAATGCAGCATCGTTCCCCTAAGGCCAAGCGAATACTTCCCTGGTTAGCTGTCAGCAAATCTAAGCCTCGTGTGTTTTGAAGGAACACTTCTGCTAGGGAGTCTATTTGGTCCTTCAAATCTTTAATGGTTCCTGATAGAGTTTGTACATCATTTATAAAGTTGTTGAGACAGGCGACGGTAAGAGTGGATAGCCGTGCCTAAACCAGTGTACCTGTGCCCACAGCAGCTGTTATTCCAAGGCTCGCAATGAGTGGTAAGGCATGTATTGCCCACCTGTGTCTTATGACTAAGATGTCTAGGCTAGGAATGGGTAGACGTTCGTCTCATGGGACAATAGTTATATCAGGGAGGAATAAGGTAAGAACACAGCCACTGATCCAATTCACTGGAAGCCTGGGGAAGGCCGAGTTTTCTCCACACATGAAAACTGTGCCATTGGGTAACAAAGAGATGGGTTGGGTGAGGAATAATTTTGTACTTTTGAGCAATTTCCAAAGGAAGTAACTCCAACATCAATATCATAGGTATTATTCTGCATCGTGCCTAAAAGACATAATGTAAATGTGCCTATAGGCTGTAATTATAAAAAAATCCGGGTTGGCATGTATTATCATTGTCTATGATAGAATTAATAGGAACTGCCATAGGCATGATTGTCCCTGTTGTCATGCAGAGCCAGCAATCACCAGCAATGGTGGGGTTGGAATTATTAAGCAAGGAGAAGGTAGTTTCCAAAATTTCTAATGTATTGGTATCTAAACCTCGGAGCTGGGATTTAGGCTACATTAAGGGATGATATGTGAGCTCAGGAATTTGGGGTTTCAAAAGTTTGATTATCTGAGGATGCTTGACAGCATCAGTGGGTCCTCAACGATAAGAGACCCCTGTAGGGGCCTTAATGGGCCAGCAGGAGGGTTTACCAACACTGCCTTGCCACCCAGGTGACTGTAGCTTGGTGTATTTGCCATCTCCTCCCCGGTCAAAGAGAAAGGGGGTATAATGAATAGTGGTCCCCCCTTCTGCATGAGGTTTAGTTAGGGAGGCTTCAAAAAATTTTTCTCCTTGCTTGTTAACACAAATTAAGAGCGACACATAACAAGAGCCATACATCGCCTGTGTATTCGTACAGGTTGCAGAACAATTTTGGAGAGCTTTACTTGTACTAGGGGGAATAATCTTTGGCTTGTTAACACATACACATTTAGGCTGATGAACTACTCTGAGTTTATGGTCAACCTCGGCCAGGAGGTAAACCACTTTATTCACGCAGTCAGCAATCTGGGTCCAACTAGTGCGAGCCTGAGTTCAAGATCCTCACTTGCACTCGCAGGGGGGCCCAAAGAGGTACTCCATGATGTTGGAAGGTGGAGGGCCAAGGCCTCCGTGTACAACCCTGTTCAGCAGAAGTGCCTTAAGCAGAATCCAAACACAGATTGTTGGCTGCATCTGAAAAAGAGGAAAATTTGTCCTCAGGGGGAGCACCTCCGTCCCTAGGTTGAGGTAAGTCATTAACCTGTTTAACCAGGTGTTCTGGTAACCATCTTGGGGCTGCTTGCTCTTGGTCCAAAACACAAGCTGAGCCTCGTCCTCAGATGAAAAGAGGATCTGGGCCTTTCCATTTATTTGTAAGGGGATTGCGCCACATAACAGGTGGGCGAACAGAATTGGACGAGGGATGCCAATGTCTGTCTGTGGCTGAATGGCCTTCACTGTCGAGAGTAAGAAAAATAAGGGCAAATAATTCATGGTTAAGGCGATGCCTGGGAGTAGTAAATATAAAGGCGGAAGCCTTAAAGAGGGTTAGCCAAGTCTTTAAGGTAAGGTGGGCACGTTCCACAATGCCTCGGCCCTGAGGTTTGTATGGAATTCCAGTAGTATGACAAATTTGCAAGGTAGCACAAAATTGTTTAAACTTGGCACTGGTATATGCAGAACAATTATCTGTTTTAATATGTATTGGTTTACCCATTACGGAAAAGGCTGAAACAAGATGAGAAAGGACATCTTTGGTACCCTCTCCAAAATGTGGTCATGCAAAAATAAAGCCACTGAAGGTATCTATAGAAACGTGTATATATTTGGTTTTTCCAAATTCAGGAAAATGAGTAACATCCATTTGCCAAAACTGATTGAGCAGTAATCCTCTGGGGTTAACTCCCAACTGTTGAATGGGGAGGGAGACAGCGCAACCAGGGCATGTTTTTACTATCTCTCGTGCCTGTTGCCTGGTAATTTTACAAAGTAATCGAAGGCTCTGGGAATTTAGATGGTGAAAATTGTGTAACTCCGTGGCCTTTTGAATGGAGCCAACAAAAATTGGAAAGATGGAACGAGTTGCTGCATCAGCTTGGGGATTACCTTGTGTTAGAGGGCCGGGAAGATCAGAGTGTGCCCTGATTTGTCCTAAGAAAAATGGGTGTTGTCTGGCCTGAATTAGTTGCTGAAGCTGGTGAAACAGAAAGGCCACATTGGAAGAAGCCTTAATAGTGAGTGAAATCTCCAGCAGGAGCACAGAATGAGCAATGCAGGCACTTTCTGCATAAATATTAACAGAATTATCAAAAAATGTTATAAAAACTTATGTTATGGCAAACAATCCAAAAACTGTGCTGACTGATAGACACTATCAAAGGTGGTAGGCTGGTTATTGATAACAAAGACCGCATGGCCATTATTGGAACCATCTGTGAAGACAGTAAGGGCTTGAGGAATGGGAGCCTTTTGAGTAATTTTGGGAAAAATAAATGGATGTAACTGGACAAAATGTAAAAGGGGGTCATTGGGGAGGTGGTTATAAATTGTTCCCAAAAGCCTGATAGGGCAATACCTGATTCATCCACTGTCTGTAGTAAACATTGGGTTTGGTCCTTAGTATATGTAATTAAAATATTATCAGGGTCTTTGCCAAAATGTTGTCGAGAAAGCAAATGACCTTTAATAATAGTAGAAGCTACCTGAGCAAGATAAACAGTAATATCCTTGGAGGATGTGGTGGGTAAATGGACCCAAAGCAAGGGGCAGCCTTTAATTTTGAAATGTGTATTTTGCTCCCGAAATACTCCTGTGGGTGTATGAGGAGTGTGTAAAATAACCAGAACCAGAGGAAGGTTGTAAGAAATTTGTGTAACAAACTGTTGGGCAATGGCTTCTGTGACTTGGTTTAATGCCTGTCATGCCTCGGGAGTAAGCTTTTGAGAGGAGGAGGGGTGGGAATCACCTCTCAAAATATCATTAAGGGGCAAAAGTACACAAGTGGGCAATTTTAAATATGTTCTTATCCATTGAATATCCCCAGGTAATTTTTGAAAATTATTAAGGGTGTGAAGATGGTCCACACGTAGTTGTATTTTAAGAATTTGGATCTGATTATCTTGAAGTTTAAGGCCCAAATAGGTATAAGAGTCCTGTGTTTGAAACTTATCAGGAGCTATCTGTAGTCCTAAGGTAGTGAGGGTTTTGTAAAGGTCCAAGTAACAATTATTAAGGTCATGGGTGTTAGGTGCAGCAATTAACAAATCATCCTTTTAATGTAAAATATAAATTTGTGGCCATCGCTCTCTCACAGGGTCTACTGCTTGAGCAACGTAATTTTGGCAAAGACTAGGGCTGTTGGCCATACCGTGGGGAAGAACCTTTCATTGAAATCTCTGCATAGGGCCCTGAAAATTAATGCGAGGGAGACTAAAGGCAAAATAGGGTCTATCCTCAGGATCTAAAGGAATGGTAATACAGCAATCTTTTAAGTCAATAACCATTTTACAATTGTTTTTGGGAATTGCCACTGGTGTGAGAATACCTGACTGTAGTGCTCCCATCGAGAGCATAACTTTATTAATGGCACACAAATCTTGTAAAAGGTGCCACTTGCCTGATTTTTTATTGATAACAAAAATTGGAGTATTCGATGGTGAGGTTGAGGGCTCTACATGGCCGGCTGCCAGCTGTTCCTGCACTAACATGGAGGCAGCCTCCAATGTTTTCTTAGGTAAGGGGCCACTGATCCACCCACATAGGAGTTTGAGTCTTCCAAATAATTTTATCTGCATGAGGTACAGGAGGGTCAGAGACCAACACTAAAAATCCGAATACCCAAGGCCATATGTATTTGTGTTTTGTATGGGTTGTAGAGGCTCAACCAGTTTTCGTCTCAGTCTCCCCAGGCCTGTAGCAGGGACAAAATTCATACTAAGCATTTGATGAGTCACCATGGAATTGGGACTGGGAAGAATAACTTCCATTTGACTCAAAATATCTCGGCCCCATTGGTTAATAGGTTAGGTCAGGAACATAAAAAAAAGTGACAGTTGACTTATTACCCTCTTTATCAGTCCAGCTAATAGACCTAGAGCTGACTGGAGGATTTTTTGATTGTCCTATCTCTTTAAGGTCACTCAAGGGTGGGGTGAGGGGCCAACGAGATGGCCAGTATTTTTTAGACATAATTGTGGCATCAGCTCCAATATCTAGAATTCCTTGGAATTCCTTTCCTTCAATAAGTAAGGTAAGGGGGTGTATTGTGAGAAATTGGCTGAACCCAATACACATCAGAGGAGCCCAAGGAGGCAGTCCCCCGCGGTAGGTTTGGGTGGTGGAAGTGCCTCCCGAATCCAAGGAAAGGAGTATTAATTGTGCAAGTCTTGTTCCTGCGGGGATGGCCACAACTCCATTAATAGCTGTGGCCAGTATTTTTATTTCTCCAGTGAAATCATTATCAATAATGCCAGGGAAGACCTGAACACCTTATAAGGTAGTAGAGGCTCTTCCAAGAATAAGGGCAGACGTATGAGATGGAGGGGGACCCCTAATTCTAGTGGGTATTAACTGGGTCCCTTGCAATGTGTCTAATATTTTCTCAGTGGTGGCACAGAGGTCCAATCCTGCGCCGCCTGGTGTGGCTCGTTGGAACGAGGCAATTGTGGAGAAGGATTTTGAAGTAGGTTGGTAGTTTGGGAGGGAACAAACCTTATTGCCCCTGGGTTTGTCTTGGGAAAGTCGGGGCCAGGGGTTGGCCCTGCAGTGATTTTCCAAGAAGCAGGAAGAAATAGGCTGTCCGAGGGCATTTGTTTTAGATCTCCACTCACTGGCCCAGTGATGACCTTTGCCACATCTAGGGCAAAGAGTAGCTGGGGGCGGTTTAGCCCCAGTTTGAGGAGACACTATTCCTAGGCTTTGTTTGCCTGTCAGACACTAGTGTGTAAAATGGCCAGGTTGTTTTCAAGTAAAGCAAGTAGGTGAGCCAGGATTGTGAAAGGCCTTGGTAAAGGTGGCACCAAAGGCGAGACCCATGGCATGGGCTGCACCCACCCCTGCACAGAGTCTAATAAAGTCAGAAAGTTTCCTTTTATCCTTATGTGGTCGAAGAACACCCTGACATGCTGGCTTGGCGTTTTCAAAGGCAAGATGTTTTACAAAGGTTCTTTCGCTTTCGCTTGGTCCAAGCAAGCATTCTGCGGCTAGGTTAAGCCAGGAAACAAAGTCGCTATAAGGCTCGTGAGGCCCTTGTCGTATTTTTGCCAAGGAAGTGGTAGCTGAGGCCTTTTGAGGGACGCGTCTCCAAGCATGTAAGCCAGCCGTCTGAATCTGCGCCAAAAGTCCAGCAGGGAAACATGCCTGTTTATTTTTAGTGTCAAAAGGCGCATTGACCACTAACTTAACAGAAGTCCAGGATTTACAGGAGGCCTTTGTTAAATTTTTTTGAGCAGTTTCCCAACAGTGCTCTTTGAAATTGCGTTCCATAACAGAAAGTCTCCAGCACTGAGGTATCTCGGGTTTGAAATTTCCAATCATTGGTAGTAAGCCATTGTGCACTGTGGATTTCTAATAAAGCCACTCTGTAGGGCGCAGTGAGGCCAGAGTGAGCACAAGCCTTTTTAAGTTTTTCAAGAAAATGCAGGCTTAATTTTTTGTACACACTCTGGGTTCCTTCCTACCTGGGGGTTAACTCCTCATCCTCTGAGTCCTGATCTCCTTGATCCATTTCCCCCGCTTTCTCCTCTTGATCATCATGTAAGTCTTTGACCTCAGACTGGGCAGGCATATCTATCTGACTGCGGGTTACTGGGAATGTGAGAACAGGCTGATGGAGCAGGTTAGCCTTTTTATTAGACCGCCGATGGGCAGCTTGCCTTGACTCCATGTCTAAGGCTAATGAGCAGAGCTCAGAGTCAAGGGATGTTAATTCTTTTAAAAGTTCGATCTGTTCCCGTCTATGCTGGAGAGACTGTCGCAAGGGAGCCAGGTTAGGCGAGGGAAGTGGAGAAAAAATACCTGCGGGGCGATGTTGGCCCCTGAAGGGCCGGAGCACAAAAGGCATGAGGGATATAGGAGGGAGGTGGATGGGTAAGTTCTATAGGCTCTGGAAGGGACCTGAGAGGTGGTCGGTCTTCTGAATGGTAGTGAGCTTCTTTCTTCTCCAAGGTAGCCTCCTCCCCAGGGGTCAATGTGTCTCTGGGATTTAAAACTGGATAAAGGTAGTTGGTAACCATTGGAGCCTTATTCATTAGGGTGGTATTTTGAGGTGGACCAGGAAGGTTCCCAGGGTCCTGGGGAGACTGAGAAGGGTCTATATCTGTACTAACTGATGGGCATGCAGATGGGGGACGAGAGGTCATTTGCATAGTCTCTTCCCCAATCCTGACAAATTTTAAGGTACCATTGTCAAAGGGTGAACTTTTAAGAATTTCATTAATTAAGTTCCAGTAAGAAAAGGTGGGAACAGGCATCTTTTCTGTGCCAAAGTATTCATAATAATCTTTTAAACAGTCTCCTACTCTAAGTCATGGTTTACCATCAATGGTTCCTTCAAGGGAAAACCATGGACACAATTCCCCTATGTATGAACAGAAAAATTTTAAGTCCTTTTTCTTAACACGTGCCCCCCATGTCTTGAAGGACTCCTTCAGGGCTGACAAAAACAAATCATGTGACGAAACTGCTTGTCCCATGGTGGGTCACTCACTGTGCATCATCCCCACACTCCTACTGGATATGTCTCTCGGTGGTGTCTGCTGAGGCAATCACGAGCTCCGCTTGACCAAGTCTTCCAGGAGGACGGGGTTCCCCCTCAGTCAAAGGCTTGAGACCCAGTCAGTGGGCGCCAGATGTTCTGGCCGGCAGGACACATCAACGTGGGCAGCGAACATAGATGGGGAGGAATGAAGGGACAAAAGACACTAGAGATAACAGCATGACTGTAGTTCTGATCAAGCTGCAAACTTTTATTGTTCACAGAGGGGATTTATATGCTGGAGATGGGAAAGCTCTCTTATCAGTAGTTCCTGGATGTCTTCACAAGGTGAGATAACCTCAGGATGTTTCAGGAAGACAGATGGCCGCAGGAAGTCTTCGAGATACAGATGGCTACAGGATGTCTCCCAGGCAGGATGTCTGCCAGGGGGCTGTTTCTTGTAAGTGTCAGGATATTCTATGAAAGAGAATTCCTTCTACCTATGAAAGACAGGGATTCAGTATTTCAAAAGGAAAATTGGAAAATGAATCCAATGTGTATGCAAATATGTGCTACACAAAAGTCTTTCCACTCTCATTCAGAACAATGCCTTGACATTACCTTCACCCCATGTAAGACATAATTAGAGGAGAAGAGTTACAAAATCTGTGAACACATATCTGGAATAGAAAATGCTCAATAGTTCACAAACTTGGAGGTGGGAGAGGAGTTTCCAAAAGTAAGAGACAGGGTAAAAACTCCACAAACATGGAGCTCTGCTGGCCTAAAGACTTCTTGAGTAACTGCCTCTGAGGTTGGGCACTTGAAATATATGTTGTTGTCAGAAGCTTTAGCTATCTCTGTAGTGAGACCATCAATGCTGGGTCTGCATCTATGTGACCTGAAGGACATGGTTTCTTATTTTCCAATGAACATGGGGCAGCAGTGCTTAATTCTCTATTTGTAGGTAAACTGTTGCCACTGAGCGCTAAGTGTCTCCCAGTGTAGACTGTGAAGCCAATTGATCATCCTCCACTTTTTGTGGTGTTTCTTGCAGCTGCACTGGGAGTTTAGTATATGCTTCATGAAATACAAGGAGTTCAACTGGGACACAGTGCTGGAGGGAGTTCTGTCACGTGTGGTGCGTAAGGGTCTGGAGGAGAATGCAACAACCAGGCTTCTATTCCACATAGCTTGCCCTCTTGACCATAGGAGTCTGATTCTGAACATTGCCCTGAAACCTCTAGATATAACAAGATGCCTTTACATACAAGGGTCTGGGGGCTGTACCATGTCATTCACAAACCATTTGGAAGCCAATTCCCGATCCACATGATCCCACCAAAGCTGTTTTAACACACACCTGCACACCACTGCTCTAGGCCCACTACTCAGCAGGCTCCAAATTACTGGCATCTCTGTTCTACACCATTTTCATAAAAACCAGTCAATCAAGGCACTGTCTGGTACACTCATGGTCATCAATAGGACATCCAAAGGTTCTCCAGTGCCACCTGTTTATGGGAATTTCAAAAATTTCATGGTACTCATCTAGCTATTTTTCAAGGATGAAGTTGGAGGCACTCTGGGTTTCAATTCATTCAGGAACCATTAAATGGAGAGGAAGCTCATTGCAATGAAAGCTCTGGAGTACTCTAACAGGCAAGGTTTCCCAAAGACAGGCCAAAAGGTCACATGAAGCCAGGCCCATTGAGGTCTACAATATAAACTCCATGTGTGTTTTTACTTGCAACTATGGCTGCCAAGTCTTTTACAATAAAACCATGAGATATCCTTCCTGAGATTCCCATTGCTGTGTGCAAAGCCACCCAGGGCTTAGATCTCAGTTTCCAAGGGCGACTCTCATGTGTGCCCTTCTAAAATCCCAACACAATTCATGGCAATACTTCTTTGAGTTAAGTTCCACAACTCAGTCTCTAAAAGGAATCACACCAGTGTTCAAGCACAGGTGGACCCAGTCATCTCTTCCAACGGCCACACAAAGGACCACAATTAAAACCAAAACACTCCCACATGGCCCTCATCTTCTTCCATATAGACACTAATCATACCTTCTGGCTGTAGGTTTCCATGAGGGGTGGAGCCAAAGACAGTGTCCAAAATAAGCTCCCTTGCCCCCGTTTTCCTGAAGTCAGTGTGGCCAGGGCACCCTTCATGTGAACCAGGAGTGATCAAAGAGGCCTGCCGTTAATACTGCTCTGATTCTCCATTTTGAAGCCTACGACACTGGGGTAAAGATTCTTTATGTTAATTGGAATATTGAGAAAACCAAAGCACCTATGGGCTAGCCTCTGCAGGGCTTTGAAGAACACCTTTGTCCCAAAGCATCCATAATCTCAATGATGAAGGTCAGGAACCATACAGAGGTAGGAGAGAGACTTCATCCACAATGACTGCTCTTTTGCCTCTTTTGGTTTTGGATGCACACATGGGATTTTTCTATAGATTCATCAGGTGGTGAGAATCTAAGCCACAGCCTCACACAGGGGCAAGAGGCTGATTAAGACACATCTCTTTCCAAAGCAATTAAGCAAAGAGGCACAGGTGATGCCTATTCATTTCCACTTGAAAACTGTTTTCTTCAGGCTTTACAAAGTGGTGGCCTGAGGAGAAGACCTTCCTGACATTCACGGTGTGGTGAGCCGCTTCTGCAGATTATGGTCACCATTGCAGGATGGCGCTGGCTCCACTGTGGTCTGTGACAAACGACTCCTTGTTTGGGAGAGTTGGTGCATGGTTTTTCAGCACCCTATGAGAAAGTTCCACGTGGCAGCTTCGCATTGGGGCTTGGGATGCTTTATTAAGGCTGGGAGGGGCATCCGACAAGGAATTAGAAGAAATATCAAGGGCCTGAATAAACTGCTGAAAGAAGATTCCTGAGTTGCGTCTTCCTTGCGGGCAAGGGGTCGCGACAAGTGGTGCCAAGACCCGGGAACCAGAACTTTCAGTAGTCAGGGTTGGTGCACCAGTTAGTCCCAGGTAAGTGGGACCCGCGATCAAAGCAGGGGTTAGTCCCAGGTAAGCGGGACCCGCGATCAAAGCGGGGTAGCTCCTCTGTAAAGCCAGAGAGAACGGTACATTTTATTGCAGCTGCACTGTGTACTTTCGCTTTTACTTTAACTTTTGTTTTTTGTGCGTCTTTTGTTGTGTCATGGGTGCTGCATCTTCAAGTCCGCTTCTCCTGGCCCTAGATGGCCTGTTACGTTCCAAGGGCCTAGAAGTGAAACGTAGTACTTTACAGAGATTTTTACAGAAGACAGATATTGCTGCACCGTGGTTTGCGTTTTCGGGCAGCCTTACTATACCTAGCTGGGATAAATTAGGCACAGATCTTGACTTTGTTTCTGAGCAGGGCATATTAGAGGGTGGGGTGATACCCCTTTGGAAGATGATCCGTAGTTGCCTCGCAGATGGCAGATGTCAGGAAGCACTTACTAAAGGGCAGGAAGTTTTAGAGCAATTACATGAGGAAAGATCAGAGACGGCACAAAGTGAGGTAATTCAGGAGGATGGGAGTGTGCGGAGCGAGACACAGGGGAGGAGGCGATTGTCTCCAGCACGAAGTGAGGTATTTCAGGAGGATGGGAGTGTGCGGAGCGAGAAACAGGGGAGGAAATGATTGTATCCAGATCTCAGTACGCTGCGCACACTCCCATGCAAAAGTGGGTCAGAGGAGGAGGAGGATGAGGAGGAAGAGCTCGGGAGACTATCTCGTCAGCTAGGGAGTCTAACTATAGGAGAAGGGAACAAAAATAAACAGGAGCTCAAGGAAAATGATCCTCCGGATCCGCCGCCGTACGGTGGGGGTGTTTCGAGGAGAGCTTTCGATGCCCAAACATGGAGGGCTGTTAACGCTGAGATGGGTCTTGCTTATCCAGTTTTCCAGGATGACAATAGGGGAAGATTCCATGAGCCCTTAGATTTCAAAATTGTGAAGACCCTGGCGGAGTTTGTGCGCACTTATGGGGTGGATGCCGCCTTCACACTAACTCAGGTGGAGAGTCTGTCTAGATACTGTATGACTCCCTTTGATTGGGCTAGCCTTGTTCGGGCTTGTGTCTCTCTAGGTAAATATTTAGACTGGAGAGCCTTTGTGCTAGAGGGCGCGGTAGAGCAGGCCGCCCAAAACCATGCGGCGGGACACCCCCATTGGGACAAGGATATGCTTTTGGGACAAGGCAGATTTGCAAATCAACAGACAGGATTCCCTCCTGAGGCATATGATCAAATTAACAACATTTGCATTCGGGCATGGAAGTCACTTCCAAATAGAGGAGAGGTGTCTGGTAACTTGACTAAGATTCTGCAGGGCCCTACAGAACCCTTTTCAGATTTTGTAGCAAGGATGGTGGATGCCGCTGGAAAGATTTTTGGGGACCCTGATAGAGCCATGCCCCTTATCAAGCAATTGGTCTTTGAGCAATGCACCAAGGAGTGTAAAGCAGCAATCGCTCCTTATAAAAACAAGGGCATAGAAGCTTGGATAAAAGTGTGTAGAGAGCTTGGAGGACCTTTAACTAATGCAGGTCTTGCAGCTGCTGTCCTTCAGATTGCAAAAGGGGGCGGTCCTGGTGCTGGAACATGCTTCCATTGTGGTCAGTTCGGCCATTTCAAACGTGACTGTCGCAAAAAAGACAATTTTACTGGACCTCCTCGCGGTGGCCCTTCTAATGGCCCTCGTCAACCGGGGCTGTATCCAAAATGCAAAAAGGGGAAGCATTGGGCAAAAGAGTGTAGATCAGTGAGGGACATCCATGGACAGCCTATTTCAGCTGGGCCAAAAAACGGCCGAAGGGGTCCCCGACCCCAGGGCCCACAAATATATGGGGCAATGGAGAATGTCACACCCGAACCCGAGACATGGACTTCTCTGCGCCATCCCATGAGACGCGGAGAGCCACTACAGGTGCCGCGGGATTGGACCTCTGTTCCACCTCCAGACTTGTATTAACACCTATGATGGGAGTCCAATTGGTGGAAACTGAGTTCAAAGGGCCTTTACCACCTGGCACTGTAGGTTTGCTAATTGGACGTGCATCCTCTATCCTACAAGGTCTTCATGTTTTCCCCGGAGTTATAAACCCTGATACTGTAGGGGCAGTAAAGGTTATCGTGGAAGCTCCAAGGGGCATTGTGTCTATCTCCCCAGGGGATCAGATTGCTCAATTGCTAATTTTGCCTAGTTTGCATAATCACTTCCCTGCTGACTCAAGGTCACGGACGGGAAATGAGATTGGTACCACCGGAGGAAATTGTGCCTATTTGTCACTGGATATGAGCAGTCGCCGCACCTTGGAATTAAGCATAGAAAGTAAATCTTTTGTGGGATTGCTGGACACAGGAGCAGATAGTACTATCATAGCCCTTAAGGACTGGTCTAGGGGATGGCCAGTGCAGGCTTCTGATCAATCACTAAGAGGACTTGGATATGCCCAAGCCCCTCAAATCAGCTGTAGACATCTATCTTGGAAGGACTCGGAAGGACACGATGGTACCTTTCAGCCTTATGTACTTGATTTACTTATTTCTTTATGGGGCCATGATCTGATGAAAGACATGGGGTTCACTCTTAGTAATGACTATTCCCCAGTGTCTCAACATATCATGCAAAATATGGGGTATAGGCCAGGTCTAGGACTAGGAAGGCACCTACAGGGGCGTAAGCATCCTGTGCAAGGTCATCAAAAGCTTAACAGGTTTGCTCTGGGTTTTTCCTAGGGGCCACTGGGGCTCCAATACCCATAACATGGCTCACCGAGGAGCCTGTTTGGGTGCCTCAGTGGCCTCTTCCCTCGGCTAAACTGGCAGCAGCCCATGATCTAGTCAAAGAACAACTTGATTTGGGTCACATCCAACCTTCTAATTCTCCATGGAATAATCCCATATTTGTCATTAAGAAAAAATCAGGGAAGTGGCGCCTTCTGCATGATCTACGAGCAATTAATGCTCAGATGCAACTTATGGGGCCCATTCAAAGAGGGCTGCCTCTGCTCTCCTCTGTTCCTCAAGGCTGGCATATAATTGTTATTGACATTAAAGACTGTTTGTTTTCCATTCCTTTGCCTCCTAAAGATTCACAACGTTTTGCTTTCACCCTTCCCTCGTGTAATCACGAAGAACCAGATCAAAGGTTTGAGTGGGTGGTGTTGCCGCAGGGGATGGCTAATAGTCCCACGATGTGCCAGATGTATGTGGGGAAGGCACTCACACCTCTCAGACATAAGTATTCCTCCACCAAGATCATTCATTATATGGATGATGTGTTATTTGCCGCAAAATTAGAACAGACAGTTAATGAGGCTTATAAAGAACTCATGATGCTGTTGGCTCAACATGGACTGCACATCGCACCTGAAAAGGTTCAAACGGAGGATTCTATCAGGTATTTGGGAGCGACAATTGGGTATGACAAATTAAAACCGCAAAAAATTACCTCAGGACTCAAGATCTCCAAACTCTAAATGATTTTCAAAAATTGCTGGGAGATATTAATTGGATAAGAGGATATTTACATATTCCTAATATTGTGCTCCAGCCTTTGTATGCTACTCTTAAGGGTGATCCAGATCTTGCTTCCCCTCGTAGCCTCACTACAGAGGCTAGAGCGGCTTTTATAAAAGTAGAACAAGCTTTACAGCATGCCACTCTATGCAGGCTCCAGAGTGATAAACCTTTCCAGTTATGTGTGCTTGCCACTATGCGGCAGCCTACTGGAGTACTGTGGCAAGATGGGCCCTTACTATGGATCCACCCACATATATCCCCAGGAAAATCCTTAGAATATTATCCTGATGCTGTTGCAGCGTTGGCACTTAAAGGGATTCAACAAAGCATTCAATTTTTCGGCCAATCACCTTCTTCTCTTATCATACCCTACACTAAAGCTCAACTTAATGTTTTATGTGCTACTCTAGCCAACTGGGCTATTTTGTGTTGCTCGTTTCAAGGGGGTATTGATTATCACTACCCTTCTCATCCATTACTCCATTTTGTTAAAGAACATCCCATCATTTTCCCTAAGGTAACTTCATCCAGTCCATTTCCGGGGGCTGTTAACATTTTTACTGATGGTTCCAAGTCTGGAATGGGAGCCTATGTAATTAATGACTCTCCCCCTATCCAGCATCAATTTGCTCCTGGAAATCCACAATGGGTAGAACTACAAATTGTTATTGAAGTTTTTAAACAGTGTTCTTTTCCTTTTAATCTTACTTCGGACTCCAGCTATGTGGTACAAGCACTAAAAGTCCTGGAGGCCGTGGGAGCTATTAGTGATGCCCACAATGTGTCTGCTTACTTTACTCAGCTTCAACAGCTTATCTCTAACCGCACTGCTTCTTTTTATCCAATGCACATCCGGGCTCACACCCCTCTTCCTGGTCCGTTATCCCAGGGTAATGCCTGTGCGGACTTAGCCACTAGAGGTCAATTGATATGCTTGGCTTCCTCCTTAGAGGGGGCTAAGTTGTTTCACCAAAACTTCCATGTTAATGCATTAACGCTGCGCAGGCGTTTTTTCATTTCAAGAGCGGATGCTCGGCAGATAGTATTGCAATGTCCCCATTGTGTCACATTACTTCATTCCCCTAATTATGGAGTAAACCCACGGGGATTGAAGCCATTGGTTGTTTGGCAAATGGATGTGACACATATACCTGACTTTGGTAACCTT
Organism: Callospermophilus lateralis; assembly: GCF_048772815.1. Classification (NCBI taxonomy): domain Eukaryota; kingdom Metazoa; phylum Chordata; class Mammalia; order Rodentia; family Sciuridae; genus Callospermophilus; species Callospermophilus lateralis. The sequence continues at coordinate 2,369,260 of NW_027512885.1, read as the reverse complement.
AAGTATGTGCATGTTTCCGTTGATACGTGCTCTGGAATTATCCATGCTTCTGCTTTATCGGGAGAAAAGGCACGTAATGTCATTACTCACTGTTTAGAGGCATGGGCAACATGGGGTGCACCTGCATCCCTTAAGACTGATAATGGACCTGCTTATACTGGCAGACATTTTACAGCTTTTTGTTCTATGGGAGTGCAACTTACTCATGGTTTGCCTTACAATCCTCAAGGACAAGGCATTGTTGAGCGTGCTCATCGCACCTTAAAGGAAACTTTACAAAAACAAAAGGGAGGAATAGGAGCTGAACACACTCCTAAAGAACGCCTGTCCTTAGCTCTCTTTACCATTAATTTTTTGAATTTGGATATTCATGGTCGCTCTGCGGCCGATAGACATGTGTCCCCTCAGCCCTCTGTGATTGGCTATGTTAAGTGGAGGGATGTTCTTACGGGCCAATGGAACGGCCCTGACCCCATGCTGACATGGGCACGAGGATCTGTATGTGTTTTTCCCCAGGATCGTACGGAACCGTTGTGGGTCCCTGAACGCTTGACAAGAAGAGTCTCGACATCAACTGACCAGCAACAAGAGATACCACAACAATCCTGTGATGTGGATCTTCATTCTGCTAAGTGCTCTGGCTCTGGTGCTGGTGCCGATGGCACAGGCGACACCAATTCGGTGGTGGGCAGTGGCACGGGCATGGCCAATGCCGATGCCGGTTCATGGTAATTCTAGTGTCCTCCCCACTCTTTTTTCTACCTCATGTGAGATGTCTGCTCCCTGTGCCTCTCCTAGAGGGGACATGGAGAGCATTTTTAATCAATCTCAAGTTAATCTCACAGTAGTTTTTTGTTTCAGCCTTAGAAACGCTAATTGCATTAGCCTTAAGACCAAAAATTTGACTAACTGGGAGGACCCATTGCGGTCCAATCAGGTCTCAGGGAGCATTATCAGTGCTGTATTGAGCAAGGTAGTTTCGGGGAGGCAATCAGGCTCAGGTACCCCCGCAAACAGCAGCTCTGCTCTTAACATAACTACCTTGGCTATTATCTCCGAGGTACTAATCCCAGTGCCTCCTTCTTCTAGTAGTATTTATGATGCCACTCATTTCAAGGCCTCTCCTTACTGTTCCTCTAATCTTGGTTTCCCCCCAACATTTACGCCTTGTCAGGATCATTCTTGGGAGAAACATCAAGTTGCTAAAGGTTTCTCCCTTTCTCCCTCTCTTAAGAGGTATGTTTATAACTTTAACAATAGTGCCAGCTCCTCTACAGGAGTAGGTTGGTCCTGGTTTCAATGGCAGATTTCCAATGAAAAGGGGGCTTCAGCTGATATTTCTGCACTGGCTCAGTTGGTAGGAGCCAAAAGTTGGCTGGCTAATGTTTCTGGTACTGTTAGGGAAAGTGAAGGAGGTAATAGATTTACATCTGTTTCAGTCGACTCTCTGTTGTATAATGCCACATTGCCTCCTGCAATGGTCTGTGTCCAATCCCCCTTCTTATTCCTTTTGGCTAAGGCCACCTCTTCGGGGATGCTGGATTGTTCTCATACTACCTGTATCTTATCTGAGTGTTGGAATGGTTCCTGGACTGTAGCAGTGGTTATGAAAATTCCAACTTTTGTCCCAATCCCGGTCACTGCGGATCCTGATAAATTCCATATTGTTGAGCTACTTAGAGTCCGCAGAGATTTTGGAATCACAGCGGCTATAGTGACAGCCGTGGCGGTATCTGCTGCTGCAGCGGTTACAGCCGGAGTGGCTATGGCCAATCAAGTACAAACTGCTGCCACCATTAATCAAGTTGTCCAACAAACTTCCAGTATACTTGAATCCCAAAATACAATTAATCAACATATTTTGTCAGGGATTTTAGCTGCCAATCAAAGAATAGATTTACTCCAAGCTCAGGTAGAAGAATTGGCTGACTTGGTGCTTTTGGGTTGTGTTGACCAACGTGCACATTTATGCATAACCTCTGTCAGATTTAATGATTCCAGGAATGCTTCCCGCATCATTGGCGAATATTTGGCCAGAAATTGGTCCATGGAAGCGGAAGACATGATCCAGTCTCAACTAACCCAGATAGCTGTCTTGAATAACACCAGTGTTGATCCCGTGACTTTGGGTCAATTCACGGATTGGATATCTTCTGCTTTTTCCTTTTTTAAAGAGTGGGTGGGGGTAGGCATTTTTGGTGCAATGTGTTGCTTCGGTATGTTTCTCTGTTTGTGGTTTCTCTGTCGCCTCAAGGCCCGCAATGCTCACGATAAGGCTATGATCATCCAAGCTCTTTCAGCTTTAGAAAATGGCAATTCACCTCAAGTCTGGCTTGCGCATCTTAAACAGTAAATCTTTGACATGGTCGTTGCACCCCAAGTTATTATAACATTGCACTGGGATCGGCAAGTCTTTCCTCGTTATTCTCTTAGTGTTGGAAAGCCCTTGCACTCTGCCGGTCTTGGTGCCATTGCACGCAGGTGGGTTTTCACACTAATTCTTCTCTATTGCCTTAAAGTCCGTGCCTTTCTTTCAGGGTGTTGTCAACTCGTTTGTCGTTGTGTACAGCCACAGTTCAGCCTCAGCTGTCCCCCTTCGTCCACCTTCGTCACGATACAGGATGCGAGGCAAGGCACTGCACTTGAGTGATCCTTGAAGTGGACCTCAAGGAGAGCATGTCCTATTGCATGCGGGTTTGATGTCCACGCCCCGCCCCACGAAAAAAGGCGTCTGCTGATATGGCTTCGGATCTGGGGAAGGGCCCTCCTTAGGTCTGAGCCATACTATGCAGCCACTTCTGCACAGTGGGATAGGACCTCTACTCTCGCCTGCATTGTTTTCAGAAAACAGAAGGGGGGAACTGTGGTGAGCCGCTTCTGCAGATTATGGTCGCCATTGCAGGATGGTGCTGGCTCCACTGTGGTCTGTGACAAACAACTCCTTGTTTGGGAGAGTTGTTGCATGGTTTTTCAGCACCCTATGAGAAAGTTCCACGTGGCAGCTTCGCATTGGGGCTTGGGATGCTTTATTAAGGCTGGGAGGGGCATCCGACAAGGAATTAGAAGAAATATCAAGGGCCTGAATAAACTGCTGAAAGAAGATTCCTGAGTTGCGTCTTCCTTGCGGGCAAGGGGTCGCGACATCACGGCAACAGAAGAATAGGTAAACAAAAGGCCCAAAGCAGGGTTTCTCCACTGAGACTTTCCTGGTCACACTGATAATTGAGTTTTCTGAGATGTTCCCATTCCCTTCAGCTATCCAGTACATGGCCATGTCACAGAGTTTGGAGGTGGTACATATCTTGGACACAAAACCATGATCTTATTCTTGAGATTAGCTAGATTTCAGGAAGAATACCAGAACTTAGGATGGTAGTATGTGTTGCCCATCCACAAGGCAAGCCGCAGACCATTCATAAATTGGGCAGGTTGAATGTTGGGAAGCTTTCTACTAGACAGGACACATCTATCGATGCATTCTCTTTTCTAATGTCTACAACCACGGACTCAGTGGGATACACAGACATTGAAGCACTCGCCTTGTGAAATGACTTACTAGAAACAATTCACAGCAAACCAAACAATCAAACTTTCCTACCTATTCTCAGAACATGAGACAAAACCACAGACCCACACGCACACCCACAACCACACAGACCCCCAAGTAGGTCTGTGACTATCCAGAGTGTCCTCTGACTGGTGAGCCATAATATATTGCCCCATAAGGGGCTGTCCTGTCTCAGATCTAGTCTCCATGGCCAACTCTGTGATGCTGTCAGGAGTCAGCAGTGAGCCACTACCTGATTTCTCAGGAAAGGCCCCTCTTCAGACCTTCCTGGGATTTGGCCATCCTCACATCAGTAGGTACCAAGAAAGACTGACTCTGTCCTTGGTAAATCCAAACAAGTTTGACCACTGGGACTTGGACTGGGACTGGCTCTGGGTGCCTGGCTTTTTGGATCCTAAGTTCAGAGAGTTCCATAACAAAGGAAGTGAGGTGAGGTCACTTCCCTCAGGAACTGAATGAGGTCAGTACATTGGCAACCACTTTGTCCTAACAGTTGCTTCCAGATTCTGATGAGATGGAGGCTGCACCTACTTCTGTGACATTTTAACAATTTAGAATGGTATATCAACCATAGGCAGCCGGGAACAGCTCTCCACACAGGCCTTGTTTTGTCCATATTCTCTACATTCAGAGGGGAGAGGATAATTCAGATACATCCTTTTGTCCTGACCGGGTTGTTTGCCATGGAAGATGACTTTTGCTCTCTAAGGTCCTTCATTGCTGCCTACATCTTCTCAAAAGATTATTTCTGCATGGACTTTTGAAGTTCTCAGCTGGTGGAGGATCCCCTACCTTCCTGTATTGAAAGACCAACTCTGTCCCTGCTCTTCTGTAAAGTGAGATTGAGGGAACAGTGTATGGTTAAGGTTAATAGCGTGTTCGATTTGGGTTAGGAATCATTCTGCTATATGAATAATGGTATTGGGAACCTGTGATACTTATAAGAATATAGACGTGAAATACATGCATGAGATCAGAGACCTAGGAAAGATTTGAAGCCCAGAAATGCATTGTACCCTTGATTGGTATACTTAGCTTGAATTATGTTCTCCACCAAGGTCTCAGATAAATCGATATACAATGGCATAGTACCGTGTACCTCGGGTGATTGAATGTAGAAGAGAACATCCAGTCAAAAAGGGATAGTCCGTACGATTAGGAAGATACTCAGTATGTTTAGGAAGAATAGTGAGTCTAGGAGTTGGACCAAAAGTTCTTTTGCAATAGGGTTTTGGTTTGAGAATGTAAATGTCAGCACATGTGAAGGGACAGTCACAATGATGAACTGAGGAAAATATGTAGGAAAGCAGATATCAATAGGGACCTTAGGAAATCAGGCAAAGTATAAGGTGAGTGATAGGATTGGATATTGTCAACAGGCGTGAGGTTGAATATATAATCTTAGGAAGAAACAAATATGTAGTCACCAATAGGATTGACATTTGAGAGCATTAGGCAACATGGACATGGATTTTTTAGTAATCCATGCTCACTTTCCATTTAGGCTCTGGCACAATCATAAGTGTGACCTTTGCCTTTTGTGTCCAGAGTACTTCTGTGGTAAATGTATATGTAGATAAGGTGACATGAGTATTTCTTACACCATTACAGGGAGCAATATTCTGAAAACTTATACATTATTACTGGGGCTACAAATAGGTGTACCCTGTGTTGATGATTATAGAGATGATGCATGAATAGACCATATTGTGAATAAAGTATGTTACTGGTTCCAACTTTATATAATGGATTGAATTTACATCTGAAAATATATAGGAAATCTTATATTGATATATACACATTCATTCCAATCAGTTATATATCTAATGGTAATATTAGGGTTACGGTTTATCATGAAGAGTGTGTGAGTTTTGCTTCAAAAATAATTATGGAATCGAAAAAATGTTTTTAGAAAGAAGTCTAGTGAAAGGACCAATAAAGAAACAAGGAGGAATACATGTGTTCTGAAGTAGGAAGTAATTGAATGTGAACCAAATGCCTATAAATTTGTGAACATGTGGATGAAAATATATATCCTATGATGTCCAAAAACTGAAGAAATTGTAATGTACCAGTGTTGAATAAAAATGAACTTCAAAATACACATCATGACCCATAGGAATCTACTTGCATTGATGTTAAACTGGGTCAGTTACTGTTGAAATATTAGGATTTGTAAGCACCATTCAATGAAGTTAGTTTTCAGTACTAGGAAACCAATATGTATTTCAGCTGGTTTAGTATTTCTGAGAATAATCTTGTGAAATGTTGTTTATAAATACACATGCAGGAACATGAATGAATTTATGGAGTGTATAATAAGACAAATATATTTCATATTTTGGAAAATCTGGAGAATACACACACACACACACACACATACATTAATATGTAGCAATACATATGCCAATCGAAATTCATCATGAAATATAATTCATCCACATATCCAAAAATATTCATTTTAATGAACATGGATTTATGTATAATGTTTTTCACTAGGAAGCTCACCCATAGGTTGAATTTTCAGTTCCATCAGTATTTAGGGGGAGTCATCTCTTCTCATAATTTTTATATTACAAAGTCAGTGAGCTCACAATAATGTACATGTGATACCATGTAGGATACTATACATGCATAAAAAAATACATGTGCTGAATAGGCTACAGAGTAAGGAAGACAGGAATTTACATATGTGGTAACTTTAAAAACTAATGGAGAAATATTACAATGAAAAGTTGACTAGATTTATAGCACATACACTTGATAAAGCAGAAGGCAAATCCAAGTATACACCATGCTTCCTATGAAAGGCCTGTATTTATATTCAGTTAGGTTTCTTTTCTCCAGGATATTAGGATTAGTACTCAGAGTCTAGTAGGGTATGGGTTAGTGTCAGGGATTCAGTATTTCAAATGGAAAATATGAAAATGAATCTAATGTGCATGCAAACATGTGCTACACATAAATCTTCCCACTCTCATCCAGAACAATGCCTAGACATAACCATCGCTCCAAGTAAGACACAATTAGAGGAAAGGAGTTAGAAAATCTGTGAATACATATGTGGAAGGGAAAATGCTCAGGAGTTCACAACACTGGAGTTGGAAGAACAGTTTCCAAAAGTAAGGGAGAGGGTAAACACTCCACAAACATCGAGCTCTGCTGGTCTAAAGACTTCGTGAAAAACTTCCTCTAAGGTTGGGCACATGAAATATATGTAATTGTCAGAAGATTTAGCTTCGTTTGTAGTGACACCATCAAATCTGGGTCTGCATCTATGTGACGTGGACGACATGGTTCCTTATTTTCTAATGAACATGACGCAGCAGTTCAGAATTCTCTCTTTGTAGGTAAACTGTGGCCACTGGGAGCTAAGTGTCTCCCCGTGTGGTCTGTGAAGCCATTTGGTCATCCTCCACTTTTTGTGGTGTTTCTTACTGCTACACTGTGAGTTTGGTATTGGCTTCACGAAATACAAGGAGTTCAACTGGGACACAATGCTGGAGGGAGTTCTGTCACGTATGGTTGGTCAGAGTCTCCAAGAGAATGTATGAACCAGGCTTCTATCCCACATAGCTTTCCTCCTTGACTATAGCACCCTGATTCTGAACATTGCCTTGAAACCTCTAAATAAAACAAGATGCCTTTACATATAAGGGTCTGCTGCCTGCACCTTGTCAGTCACAAGGCTTTTTGAAGCCAATGTCAGATCCAGGTGGTCCTACCAAATATATTTATTTACACACCTACCGTCCACTGCTCTACATCCACTACTCAGCAGGCTCCAACTTACTGGTATCTCTGTTCTTCACCATTTTCACAAAACCCAGTCAATCAAGGCACTATTTGGTACACTCATGATCATCAACATGATATCCAAAGGTTCTCCAGTGCCATCTGGTAATGGGAATTTCAAAAATTTCATGGTACTTGTTTAGCCATTTTTCAAGGATGAAATTGAAGGCACTGTGGATTTCAATTCAGGAACCATTAAATGGTGAGGAAGCTAATTTCAATGAAAGCTCTGGAGAATTCTCACAGGCAAGGCTTCCCAAAAAGTGGCCAAAAGGTCACATGAATCCAGGCACAATGATGTGTACTATGTGAGGTCCATGTGTTTTCTGACTCTCAACTATGGCTGCCAAGTCATTAAAAAAAAACATGTGATAACCTGGCTGAGATTCTCAGTGCTCTATGCAAAGCCACCCTGGACGGAGATCTCAGTTTCCAAGGGCGACTCTCATGCATGGCCTCTTAAATCCCAACACAATTCATGGATATACTTTTCTGATGTCAGTTCCAGAACTCAGTCTCTAATGGGAATCACAGCAGAGTTCAAGCCAAGGTGGACCCAGTCACCTCTTCCAACTGCCACACAAATGACCACAATTGAAATCAAAACACTCCCACATGGCCCTCATGTTCTTCTATATTGACACTCATGATAAACTCTGGCTGGAGTTTTCCAAAAGGGGAGCATCCCTAGTCAGTGTCCAAAATAACCTCACTTGCCCCTCATTTGCCTAAAGTCAGGGTGGCCTGGACACCCTTCCTGTGAACCAGGAATGATCAAATAGGCCTGCCATTAATACTTCTCAATTATCCAAATTGAGGTCTTCTGACTGTGGGGTTTAGACTCTTTATGTGAATTAGTGTCATGAGAAATCACTAGCACCTATGGGCTAGCCTCTGCAGGGCTTTGAAGAACTCATTTGATCCAAAGATCCCTCTTCTCACTTGATGGAATTCAGGAACCTTACAGAGGAAGGCGAGAGACTTCATCCACAATGACTGCTCTTTTGGCCATTTTGGTATTGGACACATGGGATCTTTCTTTAGATCCATCAGGTGCTGAGAATCTAAGCCACAGTCTCACACAGGGTCAAGAGGCTGATTCAGACACATCCGTTTCCAAAGCAATTAAGCAAAGAGCCACAGAAGATGCCCATTTATTTTCCATTTATTTCCTGTTTTTTTCAGGCTTCACAAAGAGGTGGCCTGAGGCAAAAAACTTTCTGACATTCAGAGCAACAGAACAATAGGTAATTAGAAGTCCCAAAGCAGGGTTTTTTTCACTGAGACTTGTCAAAAGCCAGTGGTGAGCCACTACCTGCTTTCTCATAAAAGGGCCCTCTTCAGAGCTTTCCTGGCATATGGACATCCTCACATCTGTAGGTACCAAGATAGACTGACTCTGTCTTTGGTAATTCAAAACTAGTGACACCACTGGGAGTAGGACTGGGACTGGCTCTGTATGCCTGGCTCCCTGGATGCCAAGTTCCATCACCAAAGAAGTGAGGTTAGGTCACTTCCTTCAGGAACTGAATGAGGTCACGGCCTTGGCAACCACTTTGTTCTAACATTTGCTTCCAAGGGTCCCATGAGATGGAGGCTTCCCCTACTTCCTGTGACACTTTCACATGTTAAAATGGTATATCAACCATAGGCACCTGGGAACAGCTCTCCACACAGGCCTGATTTGGTCCATCTTCTCTACATTAAGAAGAGAGAGAGGCCGATTAAGACACAACCCTTCACCTGACCAGGTTGTTTGCCATGTAAGATGACTTATGCTCTCTCAGGTCCTTCATAGCTGCCTACGTATTCTCCAGGGATCCTTTCAGCATGGACCTTTGAAGTTCTCATCAGGTCGAAGATCCCCTACATTCCAGTATTAAAAGACCAACTCTGTCCCTGCTCTTCTGTAAAGTAAGATTGAGGGAACACTGTATGTTTAGGGTTAATAACAGGTTCAGTTTGGGTTAGGAATCATTTTGTAGATGAATACTGGTATTGGCATCCTGCGATACCAATAAGAATATAGAGGTGAACTGTATGTATGAAAACAGAAATCCAAGAAAGATTGGAAGGCCAGAAAAGCATTGGGCTCTTGATTGTGATACTTAGAATTGAATTACGTTCTGCACAGATGTCTCAGATAAATCGATATACAATGGCATAGGACCTTGTACCTTGGATGATTGAATGTAGAAGAGAACATCAAGTCAAACAGGGATAGTCGGTAGGATTAGGAAGATAGTAGGTAGGTTTAGGAAGAAGGGTGAGTGTAAGATTTGGAATAAAATTTCTTTAGCAATAGGATTTCGGTTAGAAAATGAATTAAAATGTAAGCACATGTGAAGAGTCTGTCACAATGATGAACTGGGGAAAATATGTAGGTAAGCCGATATCAATAGAGACATTATGAAATCAGCAAAGTAATAAGTGAGAGATAGGCTTAGACATTTCAAAGGGTTGAGTTTGAATATGCAATCTTAGGAAGAAACAAATATGTAGTCACCAATAGGATTGACATTTGAGAGCATTAGGCAACTTGGACATGGATGATTTTAGTAATCCATGTTAATTTTCCATTTAGGCTTTGGTACAATCATAAATGTAAATTTGAATTCTGTGTTCAGAATATTTCTGTGAATAAATGTATATGTAGATAAGGTGACATGAGTATTTCTTCCACCATTTCTGGGAGCAATATTGACTGACTACTTCTGACTGATAGGTACAGATTCTTTATGTGATTTGGAGTCATGAGTAACCCAAGCACTTCTTCAGGTCTTGAAGAACTCATATGACCCAAAGGATCCCTATTCTCACTTGATGGATGTCAGGAATTTTTGGGAGCCATCAGCCAAGTAGGTATGACAATTTCCTTGCCAGCGTACCCCCATGTTTCTTTAGTGGAAGGACTCATGGAAATAGGACATTTTCCAGGACATTGCATGTAAGGTGACCTTGCTCAAGGACCAGGGCAGGATCCGTGTTTAGGGTGTTCCCCCTTTAGAATAGGGCAGTTTAGCATAATAGGAGATTAGGGTGTTCCCCCCTTAGAATAGGGCGTATCCTGCTGCTGATTTCCTCTTGAGTTCTTAGGGTCAGACAGTATATTTTGGGAGACAGAAGCCCATGTGGAGTGGATTTGGGCAGAGTAGTGGATTTGGGCAGAGGTGGATTTGGGCAGAGAACGTGGATTCCCCCAGAATGTGTTTGTAGACGGCCGGTGTGAGTTCGGGAATAAAGAATTGCTGTTTGAATCTACAAGTTGTGTGGTGGCTCGTGATTTGTGCCCAGCCAGAGACTGCGGCAAGGAATCTAACAGAGGAAGGGAAGATACTTCATCCACAATGACTGAACTTTTTGCCATTTTGGTTTTGGATGCACACATGGGATCTTTCCTTAGATCCATCAGGTGCTGATAATCTAAGTCACAGCCTCACACAGGGCCAAGAGGCTGATTCAGACACATCCCTTTCCAAGGAAATTAAGCAAAGAGCCACAGGTGATGCCCATTCATTTCCATTTGAAACCTGTTTTCTTTAGGCTTCACAAAGGGGTGGCCTGAGGATAAGACCTTCCTGACATTCAGGGCAACAGAAAAATAGGGAAGCAAAAGGCCCAAAGCAGGGTTTCTGCACTGAGACTTTCCTGGTCACACTGTCCCTGCTCTTCCGTAATGTTAGATTGAGGGAAAAGTGTATGGTTAGGGTTAATAACACGTTCGATTTGCGTTAGGAATCATTCTGCAGGACGAATATTGGTACTGGGAATCTGCAATATTTACAAGAATATATAGGTGAAATATAAGTATGAAAACAGAAATCTAGGTAAGATTTGAAGCCCAGATGGGCATTGGGCCCTTGAGTGGGTTACTTAGCTTTGAATTATGTTCTGCACAGATGTCTCAGATAAATCGATATACAATGGCATAGGAACTTGTACCTTGGATTATTGAGTGTCGAAAAGTACATCAAGTCATAAAGGGAAAGTCCGTAGGTTTAGGATGATAGTCTCTAGGTTTAGAAACAACAGTGAGTATAGGATTTGGACCAAAAGTTCTTTAGCAATTTCTTTTCAATAAGAGAGTGAATGTAAATGTCAGCACATGTGAAGAGTCAATCACAATGATGAACTGGGGAAAATATGTAGGAAAGCAGATATCAATAGACACATTAAGAAATCAGCAAAGTATAAAGTGAGGGATAGGATTAGACATTTTCAACAGGCTTGAGGTTGAATAAATAATCTTAGGAAGAAACAAATACATAGGATTTATCAATAGGATTTACATTTGAGAGCATTAAACAACGGGGACATAGATATTTTTAGTAATGCTTGCTCATTTTGCTTTTAGGCTTTGCTACAATCATAAGAGTGAGTTTTGCTTTCTGTGTCCAGAATATTACTTTGTTAAAATTTATATGTAGATCAGGTGACATGAGCATTTCTTCCACCATTACTGGGAGCAATATTTTGAAGACGTAATTGGGGAACAAAGTAGAGTACCCTGTGTCAATGTATATAGAAATAATGTATGAATAGACCATACTGTGAATAAATTATATAACTGGTTCCAACTTTAAATAGTGGATTGATTTGATATCTTAAAATATACAAGAAATCTTAAATTGATATACATACATTCATGATAACCAGTTATACACTAACGGTAATATTAGGGTTATGGTTTATCATGAAAAGTGTGTGAGTTTTGCTTCAATTATGATTATGGAAATCGAAAATAATGTGTTTGGAAAGAACTCTCATGAAAAGACCAGTCAAGAACCTTGGAAGAATATATGTGTTCTGAAGCAACAGGGGATTGAAATTGAAACAAATGTCTATAAATTTGTGAACTTGTGGTTGAAATATATATCCTATTTTGTGCATAAACTGAAGAAATAGTAATGTACCTCTGTTTAATAAATATGAACCTAAAAATACACATCATGTACCATGGGACACTGCTTTCATTGTTGTTGAACTAGGTTTTACTGTAGAAATATTAGGATTTGTATGCACCATTCACAGAAGTTAGTTTTCAGTACTAGGAAACAGATATGTATTTCAGGTGGATGAATATTTCTGAGAATAATCTTGTGAAAAGTTGATCATAAATTCACATACATGAATATGAATGATTTTAAGGAGTGTATAATAAGATTCATATACTTCATATTTTGAAAAATATAGAGAGTGTGTATATATATATATAAATATATATATACACACACACACACACACACACACACACAGACAGACATTAAAAACAAGCAATATATTTGCCAATCGAAATTCATCATGAAATATATATCATCCACAGGTGCAAAAATATTTATTTCACCGAAAATGGATTTATGAATAATGTTGTTCTACTAGAAAGCTCACCCATAGGTTGAGTTTTCAATTCCAACAGTATTTAGGAGGAGTGATCTCTTCTCATAACTTGTATCTGCCTCGTCTGCAACCTCACAAAAATGTAGGTGTGATAACAGGTAGGATTCTATATGTGCATATAAAAATACATGTGCCGAACAGTCTACAGAGAAAGGAGACACCAATTTGTTGAGAGCCACAGCTGAAGGGGCCCCAGCAAACTTCCTGCTCCCAGAAACATCCACCTGCCAGGTGATTGTTGGCTCACAGCGGCCCCAGCAACATCTAGCTGATTGGCTCCTCTGTGGTGATGCTCATTGGAGATGCTCATTGAGCTTTTTCCCCGCCCTTTCCGACTGCCAGCTGATGATTGGCTCACAGCAGCCCCAGCAACATCTAGCTGATTGGCTCCTCTGCGGTGATGCTCATTGGGCTGTTTCCCTGCCCTTTCAGACCACAGAGCTGCTCATTGTGGGACTTTTTTGGCTCCACCCACGTGACCCAGCCAAACGGCATCAAGAGGAGGAGGATTGTGGGAGGTGGAGAGGCTTGTGGGTGTGACAGAGACTTTACAAGGAAGCCAGTGGTGGCAGTTGGGCTCTGAGGGTTTTTTTTCCTGAGGAGCTGTTTTGTTTGTCATTTGTGGTTCTAAAAATAAAGTTTGTTTCTTTTGAAAAGTGGCTTTTGAATCATGCCCAGGAAGACTGCAGCATTTGGTGGCTCGCATGGGGAGTGACTGAGGGTAAGTGATAAGGTAAACTGCTCTCCCCTGAGGGCAGGGTGAGAGGATGGGTAGCCATTTTAGGATTCCTCTTTTGTTTTGCTTCACTTTTGTTTTAACTTGCCTGTCCATAGAGATGAGTGAGATGGAAGAGAAACCTCTCACATCTGAGGAAAAATTATTTACGTCTGAGGAACAGATACTGAGAAAGGACTGATTCACATGTCAGGAGGATAGAAAGGCCATAATGACTTTTTGTTGTTCTCTTTTTATTTCATTCTGTCTCGGTTTTGTTTGGCATCATCTTGTTGGGTTGTATTATAGTAGAAATACGGGATCAGAAATTAGTAAAAAACAAACTGAAAGACTGTTAAGTAAATTGTTAGAGGAAGGAGGCATCTCATTAAAGTCAAGAACAGTCAGGGCATACGTTGATACAATACAAAAATGTAGCCCATGGCTTTTTAAGGAGGAGTTGTTAAATATACCATAATGGAACCATCATGGTGAAGATTAAAAAGAGGAGAAAAGAACAGCCCAGGGACTCTGCCAGTTGAAACATTGCCATTGAGGACGTTCATATCTGTTTTGCTTAGTCCAAAGACTTTAGTTCAGACAAAGATAGAGGAACAAAGCTTAGGACAGAAAATGCCATCAGGGGAAAAGTTACAAAAGGAGACTGCTACTAACAACTTTCTATCATCAGAGGGTGTAAGTGTCCAACCAACAGTGCCACCTCTACAGGAGACTGTTACTAACACCATTCTATCACCAGAGTATGTAAATGTCCAAATAACAAGGCCACCTCCATATGCTGGGAGGCACCCAAACCCCGCAGTTGATAGTTCGGATCCTGAGACAGGATCTCAAGTATTAACATGCCCTTTATTTGAGGTAGGAGGGCAGCGAATTCACCATGCTTTAAATTTCAAAATAGTGAAGCAGCTAAAAGAGGTTGTAACAACCTATGGTCCTCAAGCACCCCTCATTGTAAGCTTGGAGGAATCCATTAACAACTTGAATATGACGCCAGTAGATTGGGCTAATATGTGTAAAGCTGTGCTAAATGGAGGTCAATACCTGTTATGGAAGGTTGCCAATGAGGAATTTTGCAAGGAGACGGCTAGGCGAAATGCAGAAGCTGGTTATCCTCAGAGAAATCTAGATATGTTGTTAGGAAAGGGACCCTATGAGGATCAGCAGCAACAAATTGCATATAATCCTGGTGTATACACACAAATTGCTGCAGAGGCAGTTAGGCCATGGAAGACTTTACAAGGACATGGAGGTTTACAAGGTCAATTATCTAAGGTAATATAAGGAGCTAATGAATCTTACGCTGAATTTGTAGATAGGCTTATTCAAATCGCTACCAGAGTTTTTTGGGAATACAGAACTAGCAATGCCATTAATAAAACAACTGGCTTATGACCAAGCAAATCGTTGGTGTAGAGATATCATTAGACCATGGAAACATGAAGATTTAAACACATATATTAAATTATGTAGAGACATTAATGAATAAGAGCAAGTCGTGGCAGCTGCAGTAAAACAGGCTTTAGATGCCAGAGACATCAATGAACAAGGGCAATTTGTGGCAGCTGCAGTAGAACAGGCTTTAGATGCAAGGCCAGGAACATGCTACAATTGTCAACAAACAGGATATTTTAAGAGGAATTGCTCCATAGGAGGAGGGTTTAACAAAACTAGATACCAAAGGAGCAGAATAATTGGTATTTGCCCACGATGCCATAGAGGGAGACACTGGGCTAATGAATGCCGTTCTCACACCCCCATAGAGAATACCTCATTATCAAAAAACGAACAAGGACCAGCTGTTTACCCACGATATCATGGAGAAAGGCATTGTGCTCGATTGCCAAAAAATGGACAGGGGTCCCAATGCTCTGGGGCCAAAAACCTCAAATATACGGAGCACTGGAGGAACACAGCAACCCCATCAGGGTAGTGCCCAGGACACATTGTCCATCATACGCCTCATCAGACAAATCAGAGAGAGTGCAGGGTTGGACATCTGTGCCTCCGCCAGATCAGTACTAACTGCAAAGATGGGGGTTCATATCATTCACACAGGGGTGAAAGGACCTCTTTCCAAAAAAACAGTAGGCTTATTATTGGGACGCAGCTCTTCTAATCTAAAAGGACTTATGATAAGTCCTTGGGTAATTGATCGCTTCATTATGAAGGTGAAATAAAATTTATAGCAAGTTCTCCAAAGGACATATCAGTAATTGCACCAGGAGATAGAATAACACAGTTACTAATAATACCCAGGTTACATGATAAATTTTCCAGTCATGCTGTAGAAAGAGGTTCCAAGGGATTAGGCTCCACAGGTTTAGATTGGGCTATGCTTTCTTTAAATTTAGATTCTCGCCCCATGCTAAAACCAAATATTCAAGGACATGAATTTAATGTGCTACTGGATACAGGTGCAGTCCTTAGCATCATCTCTCATCAAGAATGGCCAAAACATTGGCAATTACAATAAGCCACTCAAACGCTTTGAGACCTAGGAGTGGCGACTAATCCCCATAGAAGTGCAATGGTATTAGATTGGAATGATTCTGAGGGATGTGAAGGAACTATACAGCCATATGTATTGGATCATCTTCCTGTAAATTGATGGGGATGAGATGTCCTAGATCAATTAGGTTTGACATTAACAAATAACATCAATCAAAATGCACCCACTATTATGGCTAGAGAAGGTTTTTTGAAAGGAAAAAGATTAGAAAAACTAGAACAAGGTATAGCAGCACCAATTCAAATAGACCAAGCAACAGACAGACTTGGGTTGGATTTTCAGAAAGGGCCACTGAGACAATAAAAATTACTTGGAAATAAGAAAGACCAGTATGGGTTCTTCAGTGGACCCTGACTAAAGAAAAGATACAATCACCCCAGGACCTGGTCAAACAACAATTAGCGGAAGAACATATACAACCTTCTGTATCTCCCCATTATACTCCCATTTTTGTCATCAAAAAGAAATCTGGTAAATGGAGATTATTGCAAGACTTAAGAGCCATTAATAATGAGATGGTTATTTTTGGACCTGCTCAGTCGGGGATCCCTCAATTGTCTGCTTTGCCAAAAACTTGGTATGTTTTAGTTATACATATTAAAGATTTTTTTTTTCAATTCCAATTCTTCCTGAGGATAGTCCACGTTTTGCATTTACTATCCCTGCACTGAATCATGAAGGTCCTGATCAGAGGTATGAGTGGAAAGTACTCACTCAAGGGATGCCTAACAGCCCAACTATGTGTGAAATTTATGTTAACAAAGTAATCCAGCCACTTAGAAATCAAAATTCTGAAATACAAATATTTCACTATATGGATGATGTATTATTAGCACACAAAGGTAAAAACGCATTGCTAGAATGTTATGCAACACTTACAAACTTATTAAAAATTATAATCTAGAGATAACAATTGATAAAGTACAATTAAATTTTCCAATTAATTATTTAGGAGTTCTATTATCCTCAACCATGGTCAGTCCACCAAAAATTCAAATACGAGTAGATCAACTGCAATCAATTAATGACTTTCAAAAGTTATTAGGAGACATAAATTGGATAAGGCCTTATCTAGGTATACAAAGAGGAGAGTTGGGACCTTTATTTGATATCCTAAAAGGTCCATCTGATCCAAATTCACCCAGAATGTAAACGCCTGAAGCAAGAAAGGCATTAAAAATCATTGAAACATATATGGGAAATATGCATCTGGATAGATTTGATAAAATATTGCCTTTATTATTTATTGTACTACCAACAAAAAATATTCCTACAGGAGTATGTTGGCAAGAAGCTCCATTATAATGGATTAATTTTTCTTATTCTTCTAACACTATAATTAATAGGTATCCCAAGGCTAACGGACAATTAATACTCATAGGAATAAAAGCAGCAAAGTGAGTGTTTGGAATTTCTCCCAACAAAAGTATTACTCCATACACTATGAATCAAATTGATTAATTAGCTAATGAGTTAAATACTTGGGCAATAATCATGTGTAAATCTAATATTTCTTTTGATACCCACTTACCATCTAATCTTGTATTGTCTTTTTGGTCATCTCATCCTGTAATTTTTCCAAAAATGACAAGAAAACACCTATCATGAATGCTCCAAATATATTCATTGATGGGTCAAATAATGGTACAGCAGCAATTGTTACACCTGATCAAACTGTTACATTTTTAATACCCCAACAATCAGCTCAAAAGGTAGAGCTTAATGCAGTATTATAAGCTTCTGTGATGTTTAAAGATTCTGTGTTTAATTTATTTTCCAATAGTCAGTATATAGTTAATGCTATAGTATCCCTTGAAGATGCTGGTAGGATTTCCCCTTCCTCTACTGTTTTCTCTTTCCTTTCCACTATACAAAGTCTAATCTGGGACAGAAAAGATCCATTCTTAATAGGACATATCAGGGCACATCCAGGATTGCCTGGAGCCCTTAGTTTGGGCAATGATTTAGCAGATAAAACTACACATGACATACATACATATTTTCTCTACAATAGAAGAAGCTATAAATTTTCATAAAAAGTTGCATATCAATGCTAACACTTTACAAAAGCATTTCAAAATAACTAAGTAACAAGCTAGACAAATAATAAAACAATGTCAAAATTGTGTGACCATTTTACCACAAGTTAATCTTGGAGTCAATCCTAGAAGATTGATACCTAACCATATTTGGCAGATGGACGTCACACACTTGCCAGAATTTGGAAAATTAAAATATTTGCATCTTACAGTTGATACTTCTTCTGGATTTTTGTTGGGCTCCCTTCATGCTGGAAAAAAAACTAAAGATGTTGTAGCTCATTGCTTACAAAATTTTGCCACTTGGTCATTCCAAAAGAGTTAAAATAGATAATGCCCCTGGTTATACTTCTAACTCTTTTAAACAATTTTGCTCATCATTTGGCATTACTCATATAACAGGAATCCCATGCAATCCACAGGGACAAGGCAGAGTTGAAAGAGCACATCAAACTATTAAAATGTACTTATTAAAGTAAGAAGACGGAATTGGGAAGAGATATAAATTCCCCAAAGATGAACTTAAAACAACCCTTTTTAACTCTAAACTTTTTAAATTTGGATTTTCAGGACTTAGTGCTGCAGAAACGCATATGTGTCCAAAAAATGTGTATAAGCCCAAGGTACTTTGGAAGGATATTCTAACAGGACAATGTAAAGGTCCTGACCCATTAATTTTCTAGAATTGGGTGTCTGTTTGTGGGTTTCCACAGGAAGAACAGCAGCCGATTTGGATTCCAGAGAGATTAACTAAGGTTCTGACTCAGTGATTGCCTAAAGTCGGGGGTCTGTTTATGTGTTTCCACAGGGAGAACAGCAGCCGATTTGGATTCCAGAGAGATTAACTAAAGCAATTTCTATAGACCAAAATAAGATGATTTGGCTCAAATCCATAACAGCTGATGTGCAAAACTCCAGTTTGGCTATCCTTACATCGGCGACAGAACAGGGATGCTTTTTTCAATATCTATTTTATTATTGCCCTTTACCACATCATGAAGTTCTCTTTTGTTTTTTGAGCTCATACAGACCTAGGTTAATGTTTTGCTGATCAGTTCTATTTTTTGTCTATAGAGTTTTTAAACATTGCAATGATGATTTCACCTGTAAAAAGTTATAAGGCCTTTACTATTATATTATGTGTTGTATGTATTTATTATGTGTGCACACTTGTGTTTTGTGTTATATGTTTGAATGTGTGTATGTCCATATATCATATATGATGAGTGCTCATGAAAAAATGGGTCCATTTTTTTTTAATTCACGTGAATTAAATAGTTTAATTTAAATGGGGTAAACAACTGTTCAGGATTGTTTTAATATGTGAAAAAATAGGAGGTTAACAGACCTGTTTTTTTACTTTTACCTTTTTTTCATTATATTTAATAATTCTCTTCAAGATAATGTAAATTGTTATGAAAATTGTTTTCTTTAAGTGCCTTCTGGAATGTTACATATTTTTTTCTTTAGCCATTATTGCCAGAATTCCTATCTTTATCCCAGTGCCGGTGAAGACAAAGATAAAACCAATATACAGGTTCTGCAATACCCATCACTGAACTGCTTGCAGAACTTGCTTGGAATATGTATCACTTGTATGCATTGTGAACTCACTTGTATGCATTGTGAACTATCTGCTGGTGCAGCGAATTGTGGTAGTGTTTGGATACTTATGCTGATTCTGTCATCAGTGGTACAATTTTTCCAAAAGGAGCCCTCAATTGGCTTGGTGTATCTTCCCTATTCTCGTTTGATAGAGGTCAGGAAACTTACAGAGGAAGGCGAAAGAATTCATCCACAATGACTGCTCTTTTGGCCATTTTTGTTTTGGATACACACATGGGATCTTTCTTTAGATCTATCAGATTCTGAGATTCAAAGCCACAACCTCACACAGGGCCAAGAGGCTGATTCAGACACATCCCTTTCCAAAGCAATTAAGCAAAGAGCCACAGGTGATGCCCATTCCTTCCATTTGAATACTGTTTTCTTCAGGCTTCACAAAGGGGTGGCCTGAGGCAAAGACCTTCCTAACATTCAGGGCAAGGGAACCATAGGTAAGCAAATTGCCCAAAGCAGGGTTTCTCCACTGAGACTTTTCTGTTTACAATGATATCTGAGGTTTCTGAAATCTTCCTTTTCCCTTCAGCTATGCAGTACATGGCCATCTCACAGAGTTTGGAGGTGGTACATATCTTGAACACAAAACAATGAGGCTATTCTGGAGAGAGGCCAGAATTCAGGAATAAAACAGGAACTTAGGAAGATAGTAGGTGTTGCCTGTCCATAAGACAAGCAACAGTCCATTCATAAAAAGGGCAGAATGAATGCCTGGAAGCTTCCTACTAGACAGGACACCTCCATTGATGCATTCTCTTTTCTAAAGACTACAACAACGGACACAGT
Source organism: Callospermophilus lateralis (assembly GCF_048772815.1). Classification (NCBI taxonomy): domain Eukaryota; kingdom Metazoa; phylum Chordata; class Mammalia; order Rodentia; family Sciuridae; genus Callospermophilus; species Callospermophilus lateralis. The sequence goes on along the minus strand of NW_027512885.1, from coordinate 2,348,807 downwards.
GCATATACAGACATAGAAAAACTCGCCTTGTCAAATGACTTACTAGAAACAGTCGACTCCAAACCAAACAAACCACCTTTCCTACCTATTCTCAGAACATGAGACAAAACCATGAACTCACACCCACACCCACAAAGGAACCTCCTTCCCACAAGTAGGTCTGTGAATATCTGTAGTGTCCTCGGACTGGTGGACCATACTATGTTCTTCCAAAATGGCCTGTCTTGTATCAGAACTGGCCTTCTTTGCCAACTCTGTTAAGTTGTCAGAAGCCAGCAGCTTTCTCAGGGAAGGCCCCTCTTCAGAGTTCTCCTGGCATTTGGCCATCCTCACATAAGGAGGTAACAAGAAATACTGACTCTGTCCTTGGTAAATTCAAACAAGTGTGCCCACTGGGACTGGGAATGGGACTGGCTCTGGGTGCCTGGCTTCCTGGATCCCAGGTTCAGAGAGTTCCATCACCAAGGAAGTGAGGTAGGTCACTTCCTTCAGGAATTGAATGAGGTCAATACCTTGGCAACCACTTTGTCCTAACAGTTGTTTACAAGGGTCCCATGAGATGGAGGCTGCCCCTACTTCCTCTGACACATTCATTAGTTAGAATGGTATATCAACCATAGGCACCAGGGAACAGCTCTCCACACAGGCCTGTTTTGGTCCATCTTTTCTACATTAAGAACAGAGTGGCTGATTCAGACAGAATACTTCATACTGACCGGGTTTTTTGCCATGGAAGATGATTTTGCTATTTCAGGTCCTTCAGAGCTGCCTAAGTTTTCTCCAGGGAACATTTCTGCATGAACCTTTGAGGTTCTCAGCAGGTGGAAGATACCCTACATTCCTGTATTGTAAGACCAACTCTCTCCCTGCTCTATTGTAAAGTTAGATTGAGGGAACAGTGTATGCTTAGGGTTAATAACAGGTTCGATTTGGGTTAGGAATCATTCTGAGGGATGCATAATGGTATTGGGAACCTGCGATATTTACAAGAATATAGAGGTAAAATATAAGCATGAAAACAGAAATCTAGTTATGATTTGAAGCCCAGAAGTGCATCGGGCCCTTGATTGGGATACTTAGCTTTGAATTATATTCTGCACAGATGTCTCAGATAAATCGATATACAATAGTAAGTGATAGGATCAGACATTTTCAACAGGCTTGAGGTTGAATATATAATCTTAGGAAGAAACAAATATTTAGTCACCAATAGGATTGACATTTGATAGCAGTAGGCAACCTGGACATTGATGTTTTTTGTAATCCATACTCACTTTCCATTTAGACTTCGGTACAAACATTAGTGTGACATTTGCATTTTGTGAAAGAAGTCACATGAAAAGACCAGTGAAGAAACCTCGTGGAAAACATGTATTTTGAATTAGGAAGTGATGGAATGTAAAACAAAATGCCTATTAATTTCTTAACTTGTTGATGAAATATATACCCTATCATGTGTATTAACTGAAGAAATAGAAATCTACCAGTATTGAATAAAAATGAATGACAAAATACACATCATGTCCCATAGAAATCTACTTGCATTGATATTAAACTGGGTCAGTTACTGCAGAAATATTAGGATTTGTATGCACCATTTACTGAAGTTAGTTTTCAGTACTAGGAATCAAATATGTAGTTCAGGTGGATGAATATTTCTCAGAATAATTTTGTGAAAAGTTGATTATTAATCCACATACATGAAAATGAATGAATTTACGGAGTGTATAGTAAGACACATATATTTCACATTTTGAAAAATCTAGAGTGTGTGTGTATATACATAAACACACACACACACACACACACACACACACACAGACATTAAAAAGTAGCAAAATATGCCAATTGAAATTCACCATGAAATATATGTCATCCACAGATCGAAATAAATTAGTTTTACTGAACATGGATTCATGTATAATATTGTTGTACTAGGAAGATCAACAATTGTCTGAATTTTCAGTTCCAACAGCATTCAGGAGGAGTGATCTCTTCTCACAATTTGTATCTGCCAAGTCAGCCACCTCACAAGAATGTACGTGTGGTACCAGGTAGGATTCTATATGTGCATATTAAAATACATGTACAGAATAGGCTACAGAAAAAGGGAGACAGGAATTCACATATTCGTTAACTTTAAAAACACATGGAGAACCATTTCAACAAAAAATTAACTAGATTTATAACATATACCCTATATAATGCAAAAGGCAATTCCAATGATACATCATTCGTCCTCTTAACTGCTTGTATTTCTATTCTTTTTGGGTTAATTTTCCCCATCATATTAGGATTAGTAGTCAGAGTCTAGTTGGGCATGTGTTAGTGTCAGGGATTCAGTATTTCAAATGGAAATTTGGAAAACGATTCCAATGTTTATGCAAATATGTGCTACAAAAATATCTTTCCACTCTCATCCAGAACAATGCCTTGACTTTACCTTCATTACAAGTAAAACACAATTAGAGTGGAAGCGTTAGAAAATCTGTGAATACTTATCTGGAATCGAATATGTTCAGGAGTTCACAAACTTGGAGGTGGTAGAGAAGATTCCAAAAGTAAGGGAAAGGGAAAAACTCCACAAACATGGAGCTCTGCTGGACTAAAAACTTCTTGAGTAACTGCCTCTGAGCTTGGGCACTTGAAATATATGTTGTAGTCAGGAGATTTAGCTTCCTTTGTAGTGAGACCATCAAATCTGGGTATGATTCTATGTGACCTGGAATACATGATTTCTTATTTTCCAAAAAACATTAGAAAGCAGTCCTTAATTCTCTCTTTGTAGGTAAACTGTGGCCACTGGGGGCTAATTGTCTACCCTTTTGAACTCTTAAGCCATTTGGTCATCCTCCAGTTTTCCTGGTGTTTCTTGCTGCTGCATTGGGAATTTGGTATTTGCTTCACGAAATGCAAGGAATTCAACTGGGACACAGTGCTGGAGGGAGTTCTGTCACGTGTGGTGGGTCAGGGTCTGCAGGAGAATCCACCAACCAGGCTTCTATCCCACATAGCTTGCCTCCTTAACCATAGCAACCTGATTCTAAACATTGGCCTGAATCCTCTTCATATAACAAGATGCCTTTACATAGAAGCGTCTGCTGGCTGCACCATGTCAGTCACAAGCCAATTGGAAGCCAATGGCAGATCCACATGGCCCAACCACAGATGTTTTTTTTTTTTTTTTTTTTTTTTTTTTTTTTTTTTTTTTTTTTTTTATCACACACCTGCCCATCACTGCACTAGGCCCACTACTCAGCAGGGTCCAACTTCCTGGAATCTCTGTTCTACACAATTTTCATGAAACTCAGTCAATCATGTCACTGTCCTGCATATTCATGATCAGCAACAGGACATCCAAAGTTTCTCCAGTACCATCTGGTCATGGGAATTTCAAAAATTTCATGGTATTTATCTAGCAATTTTTCAAGGATGAATTTGGCAGCATGTGGGTTTCAATTCATTCAGGGACCATTAAGTGTTTTGGAAGTTCATTTCAAAGAAAGTTCTGGAGAAATCTCACAGGCAAGGTTTCCCAAACATTGGCCAAAAGGTCACATAAATCCAGGCCCATTGAGGTCTACAATGTGAGGTCCATATGTGTTATGACTCTCAACTAAGCCTGCCAAGTCTTTCAGAATAAAATCATGTGATATCCAGCCTGAGATTCCCAGTGATCTCTGGAAAGCCACCCTGGGCCTAGATGTCAGTTTCCAAGGGTGACTCTCATACTTGGCTTCCTAAAATCCCAACCGAATTATGGCAATACTTCTCTAAGTTCTATTCCTGTACTCAGTCTCTAAGGGGAATCACGCCACAGTTCAAACCCAGGTGGACTCATTCCTGTATTATAAGACCATCCATTCCAACTGCCACAAAAATGACCACAATTAAAACCAAAACACTCCCACATGGCCCTCATCTTCTTCCATATAGACACTCATCATATCCTCTGGCTGGAGATTTACATGAGGAATGCAGCCCAAGACAGTGTCCAGAATACGCTCCCTTGCTCCTCGTTTACCTAAATTCTGAGTGACCTGGACACCCTTCCTTTGAACCAGGAGTGAGTCAAATAGGACTGCCATTAATACTTATCCACTTCTCAAATTTGAGACCTACTGACTGTTGGGTTTAGATTCTTTATGTTAATTGGAGTCATGAGAAAACCCAAGCACCTATGTGCTAGCCTCTGCAGGGATTTGAAGAACTCATTTGACCTAAAGGATCCCTATTCTCACTTGATTGATGTCAGAAACCTTACAGAGGAAGGCGAAAGACTTATCCACAATGACTGCTCTTTTTGTCATTTTGGTTTTGGATGCACACATGGGATCTTTCTTTAGATCCATCAGTTGCTGAAAATCTAAGCCACAGCCTAACACAGGGCCAAGACGCTGATTCAGACAAATCCCTTTGCAGAGCAATTAAGCAAAGAGCCACAGGTGATGCCCATTCTTTTTATTTGAAAAAGGTTTTCTTCAGACTTCACAAAGCGTTGGCCTGAGGCAAAGACCATCCTGACATTTAGGGCAATAGAACAATAGGTAAGAAAAGGCGCAAAGCAGGGTTTCCACAATGAGACATTACAGGTCAAACTGGTATGTGAGTTTTCTGAGATGCTCGCCATTCACTTCAGCTATTCAGTACATGGCCATGTCACAGAGCTTGGAGGTGGTACATATCTTGGATACAAAGCCATGAGCCTATTATGGATAGTGGCCAGATTTCAGGAAGAAAACAGGAACTTAGGAAGATCGTAGGTGTTGCCCATCAATATGGCAAGCCGCATTTCATTTACAAATTGGGCAGGATGAATGCTGGTAAGCTTTCTAATAGACAGGACACATCAATTGATGCATTCTCTTTTCTAAAATCTATAACCATGGACACAGTGGGATACAGAGACACAGAAACACTCGCATTGTCAAACGACTTACTAGAAACAATTCATTCCAAACCAAACAAACATCATTTGTACCTATTCTCAGAACAAGAGCCAAATCCACAAACCCACACCCACACCCACAAAGGCACCTCTTTCCCCCAAGTAGGTTGTGACTATTTGGAGTGTCCTCTGACTGTGGGACATTCTGGTTCCCCCGAAATGGCCTGTCCTGTCTCTGATCTTGTGTCCTTTTCCAACTCTCTGAAGTTGTCAGGAGTCAGTGGTGAGCCACTACCTGCTTTCTCATAAAAGGCCCGTCTTCAGAGATTTCCTGCCATTTGGCCATCCTAACATCAGTAGGTACCAAGAAAGATTGACTCTGCCCTCGGGAAATCCAAAAAGTGAAACCACTGCGACTGGGACTAGGACTGGCACTGTTTGACTGGCTTCCTGGATCACAAGTTCAGAGAGTTCCATCACCAAGGAAGTGAGGTGAGGTCACTTCCGTCAGAAACTGAATGAACTCACTGCCTTGTCAACCACTTTGTCCTAAGAGTTGCTTCCAAGCTTCCCATGAGATGGAGGCTGCCCCTGCTTCCTGTGACACTTTCACAAGTTAGAATGGTATATCAACCATAGGCACCCAGTAACAGCTCTCCACACTGGTCTCATTTGGTCCATCTTCTCTACATTAAGAATAGAGAGGCTGATTCAGACACAACCCTTCACCCTGACCAGGTTGTTTTCAATGGAAAATGACTTTTGCTCTCTCAGGTCCTTCAGAGGTGCCTACATCTTCTCCAGGGATTATGTCTGCATGGACCTTTGAGGTTCTCAGCAGGTGGAAGATCCACTACATTCCTGTATTATAAGACCAACTCTGTCCCTGCTCTTCTGTAAAGTTAGATTGAGGTAAGAGTGTATGTTTAGGGTTAATAACATGTTTGATTTCGGTTAGGAATCATTCTGCTGAATGAATAATGGTATTGGGAACCTGCAATATGTATAAAAATATAGAGGTAAAATATATGTATAAAAACAGAAATCTAACTAACATTTGAAACCCAGAAGGGCACTGGGGCCTTGATTGGGATATTTAGCTTTGAATAAATCGATATACAATGGCATAGGACCTTGTACCTTGGATAATAGAATGTAGAAGAGAACATCCAGTCAAAAAGGATAGTCGGTAGTGAAAGGTTAATAAAATAGGCACTTGTCACTTTCTGTTTTTCCTTATGCTTAACAAAACACTGTTGAAATATTGAGAACTGTTTGCTCATCTTGTTCCCAGAATGTGCTCTTTCCAACTGCCAAAGTGTAGAATGTACTCCCTCACCCAGTTGCACGCAAACCGACCACTCGCCAAGACCCATCAGTAAACTTCCCTCCCTGCCCTCTCCAAGGAAAGTATATATG